>NC_052064.1:20629175-20731675 GCF_903992535.2 Arvicola amphibius
ACTAGAATATACCTTCTCCTCAATAGCACATGCAACTTTCTCCAAAATTGACCAGCTAATAGAATGGAAAGCATGTCTTAAAATATGAGAGTATGAAAATAATGAAAATCTAGAAAATGTAGCAGAAATTAAAAATTTATCTATGTTAGTGATGACAATTTAGTAGATGCATTTTGTCCCAAAGATACATATGCAGAATCAATATAAAATCGGTATCTTGATACTGTGTTCACAAAGAAAACATTTCAACCATAGGTAAACAGAAAGTTGAAAGGAAATATTAACCAAAAGAAACACCAAGTTGGTATATGATGATAAAAGTATGGATTCATCAAGTCTTGGCACTGGTAATTGTTATGAATATAATAATACAGTGTTAGAGTCTCTCAAGTAAGAGACCATCTTTTAAAAATATTTAATTTTTTATTTTCTGTGCATGAGTGTTTACCTGCACGCATGTTGGTATACCATGTGCATGCATGGACAGGAGAGGGATTTGCGGGAGTCACAGACAGTCTATATGACCCGAGCCCCATGAACAGCCATGGGGGTGCTAGGAACCCAACCTTCATCCTCTGCAGGAGCATCCACAGCTCTTAAACACAGAGCCATCTCCCAGCCCCACGGAACTGATCATCTTAATACCCAAACCATAAACGAATGACTGTGTGAATAATGTACTTTATTCTCCAGCCCAGACATTAACACATAATATTCAGATCCATCCTTAACCACATGAAACAGCACACGGTAAACGTAATTATAAAGATTCGCCATTTAAAAAATCTAGTAGTGTAATCCATCACACCATCCATTCAACTGATTCAGAAAGAGTATCTGCTAAAATGTTCATAATTTCAAAGGTTTTAGAAAATTAGGAAAAAATTGTACTTTCCCAACCATGATTAGCAAGCATTGTTCTTTGTGTTAACCAGTTGGGCTGCAATGCAAGCTGAACAGCCCACTGCTTATATGCTATGCTTCCCTGTGATACCACTCAGTAAATAGCACAAGGCATAGGAATGAGAGAGGATAAAAGGCAACTTTGCATCTGTAGGACTACACAATATACAGGCAGTATATGCATGTTTTAGTGCACATATGGGCTTGACAAATTATAACAAGCAGCAAATGTTCAGCAAGGTGACCAAATATGAGATTCCTATCCCAGTTCTCTGCATTTGGACATATTAATAACAAACAAAGAGAAATTTAAAGTTTCTTTTCCTTTACTACGGGGACAAATGATATAAAGTGCTCGGGCACAGGCTGCTCCAGAGACCAGCTGACAAGTGAAGCAAGCATGAATCCAACATCACAGAGCACTAAATAAAAAAATGCAAGGCCCCAGAGACAAGTATGATGCAATTTTTTTTAAAACTGAAAATACACAGAAGGGAATTAGCATAAGCATACCCAATACAATAAAGCGGATACCCTAAGGCAGGAGCGAGGCAAAGACTATATGAGAACTCAGGATACTGGAGGTTCAGCCAGGAGGCAGAGATTAGAATGAGGGAACACACACAGATCACGCAAAGGCTCTAGAGATACCAATTTTTTTAAGTCAATTATTGTGCTCCCAAGTTATGTAGGTTATAACTATTATTTTGTTTGTATCTATTATCGCCTTGTACAATATTAGCTGCTTATTATTACAGAAAGGTGTGGCTATGGGAGAGGCATAGTTGACTCTTGAACACATCACATTAGTTCCTGTTAGAGACGGATGTTGGCTCCTCCTAGGAAGAGAGGAGGCGTGCTCACAGGCCACAGAAGCTGCAGTGCTCTGGTGTGGAGCCATGAGTTCGGATGCTCTGACTTGGAACCCACAAGAAAGCTATCTCTGTGAGGCACAGTGTTTCAAACACACAGACTTCTCATCCCTGCATCCAAAGGTTGAGCCGTGAAAGCAGAGACTCAGGCCTGGGCACAACCCAGCTCTAATGCTTAGAGACAGAGGAGGGAATCTCATTGTCTCTTGAGGTACTTAGGGCTGAATACAAAGGGAACTCCAGAAGGAGAAACGACTCGAACAGGGTAACTGCCTAAGACAATGATTAGTCCACACGGTATCTTTGGGCCAATTAGCGATCCCACCCCACCAATAAAAAAAGCTCACTTCCTTGAATCCCTGTTTAGTTTCACCCGTTAGGAGCCTATCACGAAAGGCATACATATATAAAGTCTATGGTATAACAGGTATGGTATGTCTGCTATATTTATGTCATGTATAATATGCACATCTGAATACAATATGAACCAGTGTGTACAGGTGGTATATGTCTTTAAAAATGTGTAAATTACATGATCAAAGCTACAGATTGATATGTATGAATCTATATCTATATCTATCTATCTATCTATCTATCTATCTATCATCTATCTATCTATCTATCTATCTATCTATCTATCTATCTATCATCTATAACATACTTTACAGTCTTTAGAGACTGCTTCTACGTCATCAAAGGACTCCTAATTGAAATTGTTTTATCATATGAACCAAATTTCCATAAAAGTTTCCATGAGAATGCCATAGAAACTAACCAATCATATGAACCTGCTTGTCTCTCACACCAGTCAGGGAAACTGTCTGCTGGGTTTGAGTACAGCTTTTTTCTGGAAAATTCCCACCTTTAATCAAGAAATAACAGCCTTCAATTCCATACCAGCTTCTAGCTGCTGTCCGGGAACTCGAGCTATCCATATGCTCACATGGTCCAAAGCTCAGAGTAAGTATGTTGACCATGATTCTATCTATATACATGTCATTGTTTTGAAAACAATCAAGTTGCATGCATCACTCCCCAGCTAAAAGCAAGTGTCATCCTCGAAAACACCTATCTTTGTCAACTGAAATGTTTTTCAAAGAAGCATCAACACAGAATATAACGATGACTATATTGCTGCTATTTTGTTTTAATGAGTTAACGCTGGAAAAGCCTTAATTCTTTCACATTTACCATTTTCACTTTTACTGCTTGTCTCTTCGTTGATAGAGTGTCTTGCTGTAAACACATAGCTGAGGCTGATCAATGTAGCTTAGGCTGGCTTCTGATTTGTGGTCCTTCTGCCTCAACCTTCTGAGTGCTTGGATTACAGCTGCATGCCACCACACCCCTCCCCCGACCAAACCCCAAAGAACTTAAATCACAGTATCAAAGACCCATCTGCACTCCCATGTTCTTTGAGGCACTATTTGCAATAGGCAAAGTTGGGGATTTTTTTTTTAAAAAAGAATTATTATTGTATGTGAGTTGTTTGTATGCAAGAGTGAGCATGTGTGTTCTATGAACAGCACTGAGCATGGAAGTCAGAGGAAAACTACCAGAAGTTGGTTCTCTCCTTTACCTTTAAGAGATAAGGTCTCTTATTTTTGATGAGCTGCACTCCACGCTAACTGACTCATGAGCTTCTGGATGACTCTTCTGTGTCTACCTACAGTGGTATTTCATTTGTATTTTAATAAATAAAACTTGCCTGAGGACCAGAAAAGTAAAGCAGTCACACTGGTCAGCCTTCCAAGACCAGGCAGCAATAGCACACACCTTTAATCCCAGTAGCCACACTAGCTTGCCATAGAAACCAAGCGGTAGTGGTGCATGAGTTTAATCCCAGAACTAGAGAGGATTGTAAGACGGGAGGGGACAGTTCTTAAGTCAGTCTCATTCTGAGATTCCTGGAGGCAGGTTTGTCATCTCAGACTGAGGTCGAGGTAAGAGCCACTGGCTGGCTGTTTGGCTTTTCTAAACCTTCAGAGTGAACCCCGATTTCTGTCTCTGAGTTTTTATTAATTGTGCTTCATCTACCATCCATCTTGCCACCACAGTATTAGGGTTACAGGTGCATGTCACTGCTTCTTGCTTTGGATGTGGGTTCTGGAGAGTGAACTCAGGTTATCAGGGGCTTGTACTACAAGCACCTTCACAGGCTGAGACATCTAGTCAGCTCCCCCGCCCCAATACAGAAGTCATGGAAGGGTCCGCTGACTCGCTGATGGGCAGATAATTGAAATGTGGAACATACTTCCTGGGATATGAGTCAGCCATAGAAACAACATGTCCCCATCACTGGCGGCAGCAAAGATAAGAGTCTGGAGTGTTTTCCACTTTTTGTGTTGTGCCTCCCAGCTCTGTGCTGCTAAGTGCTTTGAAGGGATGATCCTGGCACTATAAACATGGCCCCAAAGAGGCACAACTTCATCTTGCCCTAAACTCCCTGATGACATCACCAAAGTCTACATTCACAGGATAGAAGGAAGAGTTGAAATTCTACTCAATGACAATCTTGAATTGTTCCGGTGTGACGGGGTATTTCATCCTACAGATAAACTTTACATGGAAACTGGTGTGTGAAATAAAGCAGGCCTCAGTAAAAGACTTCCCGGGTATTTATTTCAGACTATATAACACAGGAGGAGGTAAAATGATTTTCAGAACTGTCAGAAATTGGCTCGGAATAGGTTTTGACCCTTTCTAACCCTTAGAAGTTTGGAACTGATATTTAGCCTGTGGCAAAGGAGGACAAAAAAATACTCACGTTTTTGGATTCAAGTCAATGTGAATAGTGACAGAGAAAAGACAATCAAAGGCATCCTCCCTAGTTACTTCTAAACAAATAGATGCTATGTAAAAATTTCCCATGTTCAGGGTCTCTTGTGTTGGTATTTAAAACCTGTTTGTGATCACACAGCTTTCTGTTTGAAGTTGTTTACAAATCTGGGCAAATGGATTTTCACAACAAACCACACTCAAGTCTGAAAGAATGACGGCTATACTGTAATTAGTCCTCTGTGTTTCCATCAACAGCTTGTTTTAAAAAGATGTCCTCACTTTCAAACAGAAAATGTCTGATACATTGGTTCTTAGTTGAAACCCTGGTTTGAGGGCTGGGCCCACATCTTCGTGGTAGAGTACGGGATTAGCACACTCCAAGCTCGGTTCAATCTTCAGTACCTCACCCTCAAAAGACAAGAATCCGCTAACCAAGCCTGTCTGTTCTGCCTCAGTCGTCTCTCAGAGGAGACTTAGAATGAGAAAGGATAAGTCAGGGAGCATCCAGCTGGGCCCTCTTCTCAGGAAGCTGGTAGCAGGGATGACTCTGAGGGAAAGGAAGGCTCTCTTCTTCAAATGTTGAGAAAAGGGCAACGGGAAATGACTTTGCCTCTTCCAACAGACCCTCATAGCCCCTCAAGCTCACTCCTCTTAAAGACTAGCTGCATATCACCATAAAACCTTCACTGGCGATGGATGGAGATAGAGACAGAGCCACCCATTGGTGCACCGGACTGAGCTCCCAAGGTCCAAATGAGGAGCGGAAGGAGGGAGAACACGAGCAAGGAAGTCAGGACTGCGAGGGGTGCACCCACCCACCGAGATGGTGGGGCTGATCTATTCGAAGCTCACCAAGGCCAGCTGGACTGGGACTGAAAAAGCACGGGATAAAACCGGACTCCCTGAACATGGCGGACAATGAGGGCTGCTGAGAAGCCAAGGACAATGGCACTGGATTTGGATCCTACTACACACACTGGCTTTGGGGGAGCCTAGTGTGTTTGGATGTTCACCTTCCTAGACCTGGATGGTGGGGGGAACTTGGACTTCCCTCAGGGCAGGGAACCCTTACTGCTCTTCGGACAGGAAAGGGAGGGGGATTGGAGGGGGGAGGAGGTGGAAATTTTTAATAAAAAAAGTAAAAGACTAGCTGACCACTGTGCATGGTCTCTATCCTTCCCTGTCACTCTCCATCTAAAGGGAGCCTGCGCTTGGTGTCAACTCAGCCACCAAAGACAGCAGAACCATGCCCTGCTGCTGTGCTCTTGGAACATGAAGCCGAAGTGTGATGTGAGACACTTCAATTTCCTGACTGAATCTTAGAAAGGCGACGGGAATTTTTGGTCAGTTGTTTCCTCAGAACCCCAGAAAGCGATTATTTACTGAAGAAGTGTTTCTGGTTCACAGTCATTGACTCCATGTAGGTACTTGTCTTCTGTTCCAGAACCTTTCAGAGTGGCCTATTCCGTTTCCTTATGAATGCTGCCCAACCTTTTCCTTCGAATAAAAGCTTATCTGATCATATAAACTCCATTGGAAAAGGCTCTAGACTGTCTTCGTCTCATATCCCAGAAGCAAGAAGAAGGCACCAAATCACACGACCATTAAGAGTCCAGTCCCTTGTCTCGCCACCCAGGTACCTTTTATGTCTCACCCCATATCCTGGCATTCAGCAGTTGTAACTGGAGGAGAGATACCTTGCTGGAGATCTCCTAATGCACAGGGCTATCTGACACTGCAAACACCCGTACACTGGCTCCCTGCTCCAGAGGACATGCAAGCTGTGACTAACAACAGCATGGCCACTTTTGCTCTTGTGTGGTGTTTTCTTTGACAATCTTACCACACTTTCACCTTCATAAGCCAAACACCAACAAACCTGCTACGCACAGGGGCTACTGCAAAGCTAGTTCCTCGCCGGACTACTGTGCTTCATCAGTATGCACTCCTTTTGTTCGTCAATTCTGCTGATTTGGAAGTAGCTGAGGTCTGTATAATACACCATGCGGTATAACAATCACTTGGTGACTACTGCTAAGTCCTGCTTAAAACAGTCAGCAATTCATGCAATACCAAACAGTTTAAATGTTCATGAATAGCCACAGACAACAATTGTATTGGGGTGCTGATACCAGAAAAACGTAACGACCAAATATCTCCCCAGACAACATGGCTGTTTTCCTCCTTCGTGTTCTGTTCTCTGTGAAGATGTGGCCTTCCCATCTGTCCTCTGTAGCGCGGGCAGACGGTATCTGCAGACACTGACTGTAGAGTTGGGGGCAGAGGTTTGTGGGCATCTGGGTTGAGGAGTGCCTGCGCCAGGACAGACATGAAAAAGGGGTGCTGCTTAGCTTTGACCCGGCTGCCTAGGAGCAGGGATGGACAGAGCACCGATAAGTATGGTCAGGTTTATCTTTCTCATGGTCTCACTGATCAAAACCTCACCCACACTGTGAATATTGGAAGATGTGTGGGTGTGGGAAGAAGAGAGATTAGATGTTGGTTTTAGTCAGGGATAACAGATTCATGTAAAGAAACCACATCCAGGTGAGTGAATGGGACCAACAGTCGCAGGTGGCTAGGGTAGGAAGGTGGGGATAAATAACCCGCTTTATCCCAAACAGATGCCTTTCTTAAGTTGGGGATAACTAATAAAAATAAACACAATTGCGCTCATATACATAGACACAGGAGAGAAAATAAATACAAGATAAATGAGAATCAGGGAAGTACTGTTAGCTCTGTCCCAATAGGAGGAGGTTTCAGCACATTGAGTAATAGCCTGCTTCTTGCCTAAGAGCGGTTAGCACCGGTTTAGAACGTGTGATCCTCAGAATTGCCGCCTGTCTTAGTTTGGCTTTTCATTGCTGCGAAGAGATACCACGGCCACACAACTCTTATAACATTGAATTGAGGGGGTTCGCTTACAGTTTCAGAGGTTCAGTCTAGTATCATCACGGCAGGGAGCATGGCGGTGTGCAGGCAGACAAGGTGCTGGAGAAGTGGCTGAGAGTCCTACATCTTACAGGAAACAGGACATCATTGGAGACACTGGGCGGTATCCTGAGCGTAGGAAACCTCAAAGCTCGCCCCCACAGTGACACACTTCCCCCAACAAATCCATGCCCACTCCAACAAAGCCTCATGGCCTAATAGTGCCACTCCCTTTGAGACTATGGGGGCCAGTTACACCACCGGCAAACGTGATGGAAGAAAATGGGGCTTCAGTCTGTGGAAGCTTCCTATACAGTCATTTTTATTTTAACAGATTTATATCCTTTTCCAGCTCACTTTGGGCTGGAATTCATACACCGCGAAACCCACCCTCTTCAAGTACAGAATGTGGTAGTGCTTGGTACATTAACCGAGTCACTCGCCCATCACCAAATGTGCTCTAAGTTTAAAACACTTAAGGCACTCGGAGAAAGACTCCACGTCGTCCCATTACCTCGTCCCATTTTCCAGGGCCGCCATCGCCCCCAACCCCCAGGCCTTGACAACCACTAATTTATTTCCCCTTCCTATAGACTTCCCTGGGCAGAGCAGTTCCTAATCTGGAGCCGCACAGGAAGTGGGCTGCTGTGACAGCCTTCCATAGATTTAGCATATTTCAAAGCTTATCCTGTTGCAGCACATCTCAGTCCCCACTCTGGTTCACTGCCAGATAACACTGTGCTGATTATACACGCTACATGGCTTTGCTTCATCCATTCTTCAGTAGACAGGGACACAGAGTTCTTCCTAGTCTTGGCTTTTGTCAACAGTACTGATAGGAACGTTCGTGTGTAAGCTTTGTGTAGATGTGTTTTCCTAAGTTGTGGGCAGATTCTTAGCAATACATACTTGAAGTGCAATTACTATACATGTAGCCATTTGTTTTTCAAATCAGTGACACTATTTTATATTCCCACCAATTTCTCCAATCCTTGCCACCTCTGTTACTCTCTGTTTCTTATTTTCCCTGTCTTTTAGAGACAGAAATCCTCCTTTTCTAATAGACATGATGCGAAGATTCCTGCTGCCGTATTTAATAAGTCATTCCTGTATCTACTACAGAAAAATGTCTGCTCAAATCCTTTGTCCTTCTTCGCTGAACTGTCATTGATTTATTAATTAGAAGGTTCTTTATATATGCTGGCTATCAGTTATTTGCCAAATATATAATCTGGATGTTTCGTCTGTTCTTTGGCTTGGATTGCAACACTCCAAATTTAATTACATTCAGTTTGTCTGTAATTCTGTCAATTGTGTTTTTGGTGTCTCATCTGGAAAGTGTTGCCCAATCAAAGATCACAAAGATTTATGCCTAAACTTTCCTTAGATAAGTGTATACTCATAGCTCTTGCCTTCAGATCTTGTTTTCATTCTGAGTTTGGGTCTACACGTGGTATGGGATAGGGGTTAAACTTATTTATACCATTTTTTTGTAAGACCATTTTTTCCCATTCAAAGGTTTTGACATCCTCAGTGAAAATCAATTGGCCAAAATGTAACAGCAATTAACTTCTAAAATTTCAAGTCTCTAGTATTGATTTACATATCTACCCCCAATGCCAGTAACACAGAGTCTTGACTACTGCATCTGTAAAGTGAACCTTCTATTTACTGGGAGAACTGATCATTCCCTGCTTCTTCTTCAGGCAGATCGGTATGCCTGGGACACAGAAAAGAGCATTTGTAGTTTTGATGCAGTGCCCAGAAGATAGTAAGACCCTTTCCATTCATTTCTCAGATGCCATCAGTTCAGAGCCACTGCCTTTCTCTTGGGAAGGAGAGAGAGTTGAGGAAGATGTCCTCCTGCACCACATTCTACCAGGCTCCTCTGGGGGCTCTCTAGATTGGGTCTCAGCTTTGACCTATAGAGACTTGAAAAATGCTGGATTGGTTTATAATAGATCAAGGCCATTTCTCTGACATGATCCCAACCTCCCTTAGCTGAAGGCTATCAAGAGTTTGCTGTCTATCTCTCAGGTTAATAGAGGGAAGGTCCTTTGATAAGCGTCTTAGCAGAGGTGACCTTCACAGGGACAAGCCCTTGCCCCACAATTTTCACCATTTCCCACTTCTCTGACCTCCTGAATCCTTGCCCCCTCCCTTATCACCTCCATTCTTGAACTCCATAAAGACCCCCCATCCACAGTTACTGCTGATGAGAAGCCTTCCTGTTCACTTTTCTCTTCAGCTGTTTCTCTCAATAGATAGCCAGGGAAGAGAGGCAGGGGCTGGGGAGGGGTCAGAAGATCCAGGGGAAATAGTTCCAAAGGCAGAGAAAGAGTGGGGATCAAAGGGGAAGGCTGGCTGCTCCCCTGGTTAAGACTTTTCTGGCAAAGGGAGATGGAGCCTGAGTCAGGGCAGTGGCAACATGGAACACAGTTCTGAAACAGACACCACAGGATCTGGCTGACTAAGTCGGATGGGGTGAGGGAGTGAGGGAGATGAATCAGGAAAAAGACAATAAGACCCCAAGTCACACTGAAGGCAGCCTTGTCAAGACAATGAAAGGGGACCAGGTTAGCAGAGATGGCTCCAAGTCATGCCTGGGAGAAACCATGACATCCATGTACAGACCCAACACACCATTTATTCGACCCACCCAAAAGTACAGGGGGAAGAGGAGAATTTAGAGGGTGTGTGACAATGTCTCAGGCCTTCTACAAGGGTGACATTTCCCAGAAAGCCACCAAGAAAGGGGGAGGAGAACAACAGCAGGGCTTTCTGAGCTGTACCATGTTATTTTTAGTTTGGATTTTGTTTCTTTTAAGATTCATGATGGTGTCTGCCCTCTCATGAAGCTGAGACTAGCAGCATATTAAGGGTTAAAATTTTGAGGCATTCCTTCTTTGCTATACCCCACTTTCAATATATTATTTTCCAATAGGTCTTACCTGAATTTTAAAAGAAAACACATAAATTTTAAATCAAGTTCAGGGTTTTCCACTCTGAAGTAAAGGCAACTGGTATTCATATTTTATATCTGGTATGTATGTACTAGTGGCATACTTCACAGAATGCCTCATTTAAATTATAATGTATTTTAATAAGGAATGAAAGAAAATATCACCCAGTATATTTTTTTCTTAAATTACCCCTAGTGCTTGATTACTCCTCCACAATCAAAATCACATCTTAAATATGAATGATACAAAACAAGACTACAGACTGCCTGTCTAGCAGAGAGACTTCGGCTGCTTGTTTAAAATGACATACCTAGCTATTCGGTAATCACTTTATAATAACCCCCTTCATTTCCAAATCTACTTAGCCATCAGGCAGCAGCAAGGAAGGAGCTGGCAGCAGTTCCTACAACTGCACATTAGTTTTACAATTCATGACAAGCTAATTCTAGAGAGTTCTAAAGAGAGACAAGCATGGGTCCTTGTGATTTTCTTCCCTTTGCATGAAAGGAGTGTGTGTCTCGCTGATAACTGAAGGATAAAAAGAATACAGGCATACACTTTTCACTTCATCCTGTGATGGCCTGGATTGCACCCCCAGGTGACACAGAACACCTACCTCCAAGTCAAGAGAAGTCTTACAATTCCTCCTCAGCAGCAAGCTGAGGACCTTACTGTAGGCTTTGGAGTCCACAACTGACTCTCCATCAGAAGCCCCGGGGCTAACTGGGATCGGACATAATGCAGGAGCTGGAGATCCCATGGCTCATAAGGCGGGAGATCCCACTGGACTACACAGGAAATCACAAACACACCTGGACCTTTTCCTTGTCCTGTCACGCAAGTGCATTTCAATGGAGAGGAACTCAAGGTCAGGCCTTTAATGCTGCAGCCAATTCAATCCCAAACCTCAATAGGTGCCAAGTGCGTGCCCATTTAGCACCCAGGACTGGAAAGAATGAAGCAGTGAAGGCTTTCCTGAATCCCACCCATGATGTGAGCCTGAGAAACCCTTCACGGTCCCGGTGGGAGCTTGGAAGACTGCCCTGAAAATCACCCGGTAAACTGAAAAAGCATTGGCCTGAAACTTCACAGAGCTCGGCAGCCCTGTCTTTGCCAGGAAAGCATAGGCACCGATGTTGTTCATACTGTCACACAGAAATAAATGGGGACTTTGATACATCCGTCAGAAGATGGGACGGGATTTTCGTGCCATTGCTGCAGTCCAACCTCCTGACAAACTGCATTAATGCAAGATCATCATCAGCGACGTCAGCTGACACACGGATCAAGATAAGGCTGCCAGCTCCTATCGATCCACACTAAGGAAATATCACCAACAAACGCAACATGGCTAAACAGTGAAGTTAATTTTTCCTTCTAAATGGCTGGATTCGGATAAATGTAATCGGCCTGAGGAAGGACGCAAAATAAAAACCCATTTTGGATAGTTAACTCCGGGATGCAGGAACTGATCAGTGAACAGCAGTCTGCAGACTCGTAAAAACGGTCTCTTAACTGTGCCATGCACGCAGGACTTGGGTGGATGGAAGCTGTTTGTTTTACCATGCAGACACATAGTTAACCACTTCTAATAGCTGGCATCAAGCTAGAAAAGATTATGGATGTGAACAGCAAGAGTATGTGATTAAACAGCAATAGATGCACGAATATTTCAAATTCACATTTGCCTAAACCTTCCTTTTCTAATTCCCCAGGTGAAATACATGCCATGAGTCTCAAACAATTCTGGGATTCTTTTTCCTTAACCCTACCACAAGGACTGGGAGCTGAATCTTTAATGTTGCAGTGGTATCAAGTGAGAATTGGTTGCCTTGCTACATGAGACAGATAGGTGTGTGTATACTGTTAGGCCAGTGTCATTAACCCTTCCTTATACTCAACCCTGACATAGGAAGATGGATGAGCGGGCACCAGATCCTGAGTGACGGCTCACCTATGGAAACAAGAATGAATGGGAGGATCACCCGGGAGAGAATAAGGGCTTGCAGTATCAAATCACACAGTACAGAGCTGGTCCATGTAACTCAGCTACAGAGCATTCACCTAGCATGTTGGAGATCAAGGGTTCGAGCCTCAATACCACCGAACAAAAAAATCATACTAAAAGTGCCAACCAGGTGGCCCGGGCACAGAGGAAGCACATCACCCAGCACCTGCCCACTTCTCCACGGGTGGTAACACACTGCTCTCAGCTGCTGCAGAAACTGGAGGTTTGGAGCAGGTCACTCTTGAGACGGAGACAGGCACTAGCAGTAAGTAGTAAAGACGTCAAGGGCATCGTCACTCACTGAGGGTCCAGAGGTGTGTGTCTGGGATGGGAGTGGGAACTGAGCAGAGAGGTGCCAGAGCCATTGTAGCTGTTCGTCAGGTAGGAGAGGCTCTGTGGCTGTACTCGTCACATCCTCCTCCAGTGATTTCGTCTACTTCATAAAAATGACCCCTTTTCAGTAAAGCCAAGAGTTAAATGGCATACCCCAACTTTTTCTATCCAGTACGTGTAGTTTATGATATAGCGGAAAGAGTGTTTGCTTTCTTTGCCCAGTTTTTTGGTTTTGCACTCTAGAAAAGACTGAATCTAGGCCTACACCAGAGCTAGCCAAGGACACTACTACCAAGCCACACCCAAGTTTAAATGTTTAGTTTGTTTGTTTTCAGGTGGAGTTCCATTATGGCACCCTAGACTGGTCTTCAACTCCAGGGCTCTTTGTGATCCTCCTGTCTCAACCTCTTGAGTATCTGGGACCATAACCAGATGATTCAATGCCTAGTTTCCATTTAAAAAATGTTTATTTATTGTGCACACACGCATGCATGCAGGTGTGCCACAGGGCAGGTGTAGAGGTCAGAGGTCAAGTGCCAGAGGTCAGTTCTCTCTACCATGTGAGTTCTGGATATTGCACTCAAATTATTTAGCTCGGCAGAGGGCAGGAGCTTCACTTACTGAGCCCTCCCACCAGCCCGCTAGCTGCTGTTCATTTGAAAACTTCAATTTAAAAAAATTAAGAGGACAAACTGAATAATATGTCTCACCGGGTATTAAGAACTTAACACTACAGATAGGATTACTTTTGAATACTTATATAGCAAGGGTCATATATATTAAGTTGGGCACTGGGGTCCTGGCCTCCTAGCATATGGAAGGCAAAGACAGGAGGAACACCAAGTTCAAGGGTAGCCTGAGCTACATAAGGAAAACTTGTTCAAAAACTCTTATGTTGAAGATAAAGCCTCCTTTCACGGTTCAGTGAATCAGTATTTTGTGGTGCCCTTCATGGACCCCAGGCCCCGTGCACAGCAAGCACATGCTCTCCACTCCCAGGCCTCAGCTCTCCTTTACTTTAAAAGGGAGCAGGGGCTATACAGATATCATACTGCTGAGGAGAAGTGCAGCAAGCTGAAAGTTCTCAGAGCTTCGGAGGTTCTACTTCCTGTGTGCACACACAACACTAGGCTTTGCAGGCTTTGCAACACAGACAGCTGCGTTTATTAAATTCCGAGACCAATTTCTAAACCATAAATCTAGTTGATTCTAATAATGGAGGTATCAGAAATCAACCACATAGAGAATTAGGAATCTGGGAACTACTTCTGAGCTGTACAAGATTGTAACATGTAGCAGGGGTTCTCTAACTGACAGAAAAGAAACTAGAAGGAGGGCCTAGTTACTTAGAAATACTTCCCCGTAGATGTTTCTAGAACTAACCCTATCAGATATCCTACTTCTAGCTATGAGAACAACACTGGGCATTTTGAAACTTCCCAGGATTGAAGTGGGAGGAGACAGAGACTCAAATAATAAAAATCAAGAAGCTAAGGGGTTACTGGAAATGTTACATTATTGCCATGTATAATATGATTAAAAATACGGGTGCCGGCCAAAAGCTCAAGGCACTAACTGAAAACCACATTCCAGAAAGCTGGGGGCTATTTTTAAAACCTTATTTCCTCCCATCTTGTCAGCTGTTTGCTTCCTGCTGAACCCAAAGAAATCCTGATTAGTGTGACAACTGATTTCACTCTCCAATCGCCATGATATGTTCTGTCTCAATGTGAGTCTAAAACACACTCCAGCTGGAACATGGGAAAAATACCCAAGTCCAATGGTCATCTAAGTGCTGATCTTAGCAGGGAACATAAATAGGAAAAAACTGCAGCTTGGAGCTTGTGGTTGACAGCCTACATAAAAAAATTTCCAAAGGGGAATCAGGTTGAGGTCTGATGAAGATACATACGGAGGAAGAAAGAAAGAAAGATATTCACAGAGAAATGTCAGTGAGCAGGAATGGGCACACCAACACACCGCTGGCACCTCCACACCCTGCAAGGGGCTGGGAGTGTGCATTCCTCTTCTGCCTTGGAGTAGAACACATGGTGCAATTAAAACCGGTCTCCAAAGAATGTCTCAGTACTAACTTAAGGAAACTGCTAACAGCTTCATCTAGGACGTCCCTCAGATTCCATCAAAGCTTAGTCCTTATAGCTGAGGTACTCTGGGGAGGTGGTGGGACCTTAAATGGTGGTACCTACTGGGAGGAAGCTGGGTACCTAGCTGGCAGTGTGCCAAGGAGGAACTACCAGACTTAGATCCTGTCCTGGTCTTTCCTTGCTTCTTGGTCGTCATGATGTGAGCGGCATTGTTCTGTCACATGGTCCCTGCTATGTGATATCCTGTCTTGTCACGGGCCCAGAGGAACAGAGCCAAGCAAACGTGGACAGAAATTTCTCGAATCATGAGTCCCGGCTGTAGTGTGGAGCTGCGGGCAGGCCTGCTTTTCATCCTGCCCGGCTCCTAGCCGCCTGGCTAGTTTTACCCGAAATAACAACACACAAATTGTATTCTTTTAAATACTGCCTGGCCCATTAATTTCAGCCTCTTACTCACATCTTGACTAACCCATATCTAATAATCTGTATAACACCACGAGTGGTGTCTTATCGGGAAAGATTCAGCACATCTGGCCTGGTGGCTGGCCTCATGGCATCTGTCTCCCTGAGGAGAGGCTCTGCGGTCTGCCCCAGAGAGGAGAGGCAGGGCAGCTATCTGAGCCATCTACCTCACTTCCTTTTTCCTGTTCTGTCTAACTCCACCTATCTAAATTTTGCCCTATCAAAAAGCCAAGGCAGTTTGTTTATTAGCCAATGAGAATCCTCCATCACCCAGCCCATCTTGTTAGTTGGTTTACCTGACGCTCTTTTTCTCACAGATGGATGGCCAAGTAACATAGCACCTTCAAGTGTCACAAATGTGAGCTGGGTGTGAAAAGTAAAAGAAACCAGAGATTTGGAACTGAGAGCAGGTGAAGCCACCACAAGGGTGGGGAACTGACATCATTTTATTCACACAGACATTCAGTTCCTCTCTCAGAACGAGACACTGTGTTCCTCAAGAGAAACGGGCATTTTCCAATAATTGCACTTCACTAAATATAGGCTGCTCAAACTTCAGATGTTGGATCAGCATTAGAAAAAAAAAAAGACATTTGCTGCCTCAGAAATTAAACAGTAAAATCAGGAGCTGAAAAGCAAAGAGGGAACTTTTCAAACATCTAAAGAAGCCATTATCTAAGGCATGAGATAATTTTCTTAATAAGTACATTTCTGAGAGCTGGGAAAATTAGTAAAGATGTAAGAAATTTACTTCCTATGAAATAGATGAGACAAGATGTGATAATTCCGACTAATGAAGGTATCAAACAGGCGAGCACACAGGCCTCCCAGAATATGAAGCACATGGACTTCGTTAGATGGAGCCTGTATTCCAGGAAGATTGTCCTGAAGAAAAGGCGCTCTCTCTTGTCCAAATTATTTGCATAGCACTTTCATATTTTGTTCATATTATTAATTTGGCTGAAAGTTTTGTTCTTTACATATATTTATTTTATATGTGTAAGTATTTTGCCTATACACACACACACACACATATCACTCAGAAGGTGGTACTGGTCCCCTGGAACTGGAGCTAGGGACAGCTATGTGCCACTGTGTGGGTGACGAGAACAAATTCACATCCTCTGCAAGAGCAGAAAGTGCTCTTAACCTCAGGGCCATCGCTCTAGCCCCAAGTCTCACTCATTTATTTATTTAGGTTTTTTGAGACACGGTTTCTCTGTAGCTTTGGAGTCTATCCTGGAACTAGCTCTTGTAGATCAGGCTGGCCTCTAATTCACAGAAATCTGCCTGCCTCTGCCTCCCGAGTGCTGAGATTAAAGGTGTGTGTCACCACTGCCCAGCTAAGTCTCATTCTTTTTACGGCAGGGTATTTTCCTAAAACTGGGGCGGGGGAGGGGAGGATATAGTCCTAGTTCTTTAAAATACAGACCATTCTTCAAATACAAGTTGTAGCTAGAAAGAAACTGTTATTGTAACTTAGGATTGTAATACTTCAGGATAACATTATCTTTATACTGTCCATACAATAAGGCAATATCTGATTATAACATTTATACAGTTCATCCTAAGTTAATTCAATTAGTGAGAACAATCCCTCCCATGCTCTGGAGCTCAGGTAACAGCAGAGGAAATAAGCCACAGACTGATGGTATCAAAGAGGAAGCCTAGGCACCATCACCAACATGTCTGAGAGGCAAGTCCATGTAAACTGGAGGTGAGGGTCAGCACTCGGAGTCTGTCCACAGAAGCCACCCTGGGATGGACTTAGAGCCACAAAATCCAACAAATATTACTCATTTGCTTTTTCTTTGTTAACTTTTCACCCAAGCGTATCTTCCTCTCCTTAAGAAATAAAACAAACAAACAAAACAACCAAACAACCATCCAACCAACCAAACACAAAAAACTGATTCTTATGAATACAGAAACTAAATGTGAAGGCAAAGTCTTCAGCTGAGAGCTTGGATTGCCTCTGTTTAGTTAAGAGAAGGGGTGAGGGAGACTAGGGAAAACTTGGTACAACCTACCTAAGCCGTAAGTCTCCCCTCAAAGTCTCTAGAAGGTTCTATGATCTCAGGCAGCTAGTTTCGGTTTGCTGAAAGTCTGAAATTTAGAACATTCTTTTTCCTTATTGCTTCACAACTCCCTCATGGAATCAACCCACTTTCCCTCCGAGGCAACAACACATAGCTTTTATTCCTCTGCATCCTGGCAGCATCTTGACATGTACTAAGGACAACCCTTCTCTTCCTCACAAATTCTATCATTCTTGAGGCTAAAGCCTACCGGATTAATGCAGTCTTCAGCTGAGGTGGCTAGATGACCTCATTTTGTTTTTTAGCACGATTTCAGTAATAGCTGAATAATTCATCCCATTAGGCATCCGATTTGCATTAAGTCACGGGTACCTTCTCAGTTACCCAGCAGGATGAACACTGAGGGGGATAAACACACCAAGATGCTAAAACCCTCTTGAAGACCTTAGTTATCCACTTACCTCGAACCCCTGCTTTTTTGGAAATGGACATCTTGAGTTATAACTGAGGTGCAAAAACAGCACATTTTACACGATTTGATAAACTTGAGTGTATGCAGATGTGCGTGACCATCCTTTACCTCCCAAAGGGTCTCTGTGCTCATGTTTTTTTGTGCCCTCCCTATTAGTTGGAGGAGGGGGGAATAGCTGAGCACACTCAGCATGAAAATACTTTTCATGTGTACTTTTCTCTGCATGACTCACAGGTGCTTTTCTTTAATAAAGCAATTGAAGAGTCTGACTCCTTTATTGTTCCTCAAGTTTTCAATTTTTTTGATATTTCTGTTTATCCCAGGTTATGACTCACATGCTCTTGTTCCTAACACTATTTCTTTTAGTGCTCCTATTTTAGAGAAAATAAGGCAAATACCCCTCCCAGGAGAATTCCACTAAGAAAGATCTAATTATTTGTAGGCATCTTTAGCTTTCCTGCTCATAAGTTTTAAATTCCCTAAATGTTAAAGGGCATAGTACAGTGTCTTGCATGATAATTTGATACATGTATCTAGCAAGTGAAGATCATACCTGGGTAACTGTCATTTCTATTTTCTTAAACATTAATCATTTCTCTACATCTAAAGCTCAGATTCCCTATCTTCTACCTCTCTATGATATATACAATAAGCTGTAAACCCAATATGTCTTATTGCACTGTAATACCTAAGAACTAATTCCTGTTTAACTAGATTCTGACACCCATTGTATACAATTCTTCTATTCATCTCTGTTACTCACTATTGTTCTGTGACCAAATCCCCCCCGGAAAGACAAAAGTGACTTAAGGAGGACCTCCAGTCACCTTTTGGAGGGTTGAGCCTATGGTCCCATTGGCTTGTGAAGAACGGCATGCCATGAAGATCTATGTGGATGACCACGCAGCTACGTATTTGACATATTCATTTCCTTAACCATCTCTCCAGGGATTGTTAGTGGATCTCATGGTGGTTCTACTTCTAATGCTTAGAGGGACTTCACGCGGTTCATGGCTGTGACAGTTAATCTTGATTGTCAACTTGTCCACATCTGGGACAACTTAGAGCAAGATGCTAGCCTCACGCGTGAAGGGTTTTCTTCATCAGCTTATGTGATATTGGAGGACCACAGGGGGCATATGGGTGCCTATACTCATGCGTAAGCTCTAGGGAAACCAGGAATGTTGGACACACAGGGGTGTCTCTTCAAAAGGAGAAATGTAGAACCTGTTTTCAACCCAAAAGGCTGAGAACAGGTGTGACTAATAGCTTGGTGACCTCTGCCCTATGTGCACAGCCCAGCCATACTGGCTCTACCAGACTCTTACGTTTATATTGGTCAATCTGTAATGATAGCCTCTCTGAGACCCTTATCATGAGCATTGATTACCTTAAGCCTGCTTACTCAGTTAATCTATAGAACCAGTCTGTATGGAAGATGTTATCTGGACTTTACAAGAGTTTCAATGTAATCACGACTTAAGCTTTGTTGTACACATGGGACTAATGTAATTACCACCAGAAAACTTTTTTTCCAAACCGTGCTGTGCTTAAATACATCTAAAATAAACTACTTGGTGTGGAACTCTCAAAGTTTAAATCAATACTGGCTACTAAGTCACGTTGGACCGAATTTCTTTCTTGTCTCTCCTAGACAGACACTGCTGACCATATTGTTTGCAGAGCCCCCCCCCCCCCCCCCCCACACCCATTATAAATATGTCTGGTACTTTTAAGTGGCAACCAAGATAAAAAAGAAGACAGAGGAAGCTTTGATTTTGCCCGCTTGCCTTCATGTTTTGCTGGCTAGTTCACCTATTCTGTTGACATCTTGCTGTGGCTAATCCTACCTTTCTTTGCTGACATGACTACCCAGCTTCTTTGAGCTGAGGAACAGTGGCTCTCCATGAGTCCTCCAGACCTTGAGCTTCAGCATGGGACCGTAGAGGCATCTGGCCTCATGTGGACTGTACCAAGGGAGCCATAATCCTCTTGAGAACCCCAAGTGGAAGAACTGCCAACTGGGAAGCAGAGCACAGGAAATGCTGGCTCTGAGTTGGTATTCTTTCTTTCCTCTTTTTCTTCCGTCTCAATCTCAGGTCATGGGATGCTACAGCTGTTCAGGATGGATCACTCCCCACAGACACCTCAGTAAAAGCTCTTTTGGAATTTCTATCTCACACACACATGATGTGTACTACCAATTTTCATAGTATTACTAGATGGGCTCTAGCCTGCGATGAAGATTATCTAACCTTGCAGCATCTCCAGCCTCTAGGGATGACTCATCTAACATCTACATCTGTGAAATCAATGTTTTTGGCTGCCACAAGTAAGTGAAAATATGTTATCCTTGCTGTTTCTATGTTTGGCTTTCCCTACCCCCTTAACATACTGTCCTTCTCTTGTATTTTTGATGCTAAAATAAATGACAAGGTTTCTTACATTTCTGTCATTGAATAATCTCCTACTGTTACGTAAGTCACATGGTGAATCCATGTCTTGTGACCAGGAATAATGCAGAAGTAAACGATGGGCTGATTCTTTCAGGATGCTCTTAGGGTGAAGGCATTTTGCATACAGAAGGACCATGAGTGCTTTAGGGCTACCCTGTGGGCTCTGTGACCCCAAAGATGTCTGTATCTCTATCTCAGACTGACCATAGTGATAGGACTTAGAAGAACAGGCATCACAGGCATAATTAACTTAAAAATCTAAGAGATCATTTTAGATTATATGGGAATCGGCAAAATCCAGTCATCTGTGCCTTTCTAGAATGTGCAGAGGAGATCTAAAGTGAGGAAAGGGACATGTGAAGACAGAGCAGAAGATCCAAATGATGTTACAAGCCAAGGAATGCCGACAGTCTTAGATGAAGCTTGAAGATAAAGAATAAAATTCTCTCCTGGGGTCTCTGAAGGGAACACGGCCATGCTAATGTCTTGATTTCCAGACTTTTGGTCCTGGGTTTGGAGAGAATAACATCCTATTGCATAAACATACATATTTACGTGTGTATCCATACATATATGAACATGTATGTGGGTGTATCCATGGATCCAGAAGAGGGCACTGGGTTCCTTGGAACTGACATTACAGGTATTTCTGAGCCATTGCATATAAGTTAAGAGTCGAATTCATGTCCTATGATTGAGCAGCAGGTGATCTTAATGGTTTAGTCGTCTCTCTAGCCCCCCCCCATCTATCCGAAATAAATGTAGACATAAGGAAGTTGAAGATCTAACTGTATTCCTTCTCAGTGATAATTTTACTACTCTCAAGCTATTTATTAAGGAATACATTTTTTGTGTCTCTAGATTTGAAGTACTCTTCATATATATGCTCTAATTTCTTTCTTTTTTACAGAGTAACTACATGACATGCTGAAATACATGTTAGGGAATAAACACTCTCTTCTGAATACTTCTGTTTCAATTTATAAATTAGTTTTACATTATTATCATCTTCAAATACAGTTTATAACTATTCAGTGTTACTGAAATTTTAATGGAAATTACTTTACATTTATAGAAAATGTCTGGGAGAACTGACATCTTTGTTTTGTTTGTCTGTTTTAAAATTGTTTTTATTGAGCTATATATTTTTCTCTACTCCCCTCCATTCCTCTCCCCTCCCCTTCTACCCTCTTTCATAGTCCCCATGCTTCCAATTTACTCAGGAGATCTTGTCTTTTTCTACTTCCAATGTAGATAGATCCATGTATGTCTCTCTTTGTTGTCTAGGTTCTCTGGGCTTGTAAATTGTAGGCTGGTTTACCTTTGCTTTATGTTTAAATGCCACTTATGAGTAAGTACATATGACCTTTGTCTTTCTGAGTCTGGGTTACCTCACTCAATGCGATGTTTTCTAGATCCATCCATTTTCCTGCAAAATTCAAGATGTCATTATTTTTTTTCTACTGTGTAGTATTCTATTGTGTAAATGTACCACATTTTCCTTATCCATTCTTTGGTCAAAGGGGCATTTAGGTTGTTTCCAGGTTCTGGCTGTAATAAATAATGCTGCTATGAACATAGTTGAACATATGCCCTTGTTTACCCAAAAGTAGTATTGCTGAATCTTGAGGTAGGTTGAGAAATTGCCATAGTGATTTCCAAAGTAGTTGTACAAGTTTGCACTCCCACCAGCAATGGAGGAGTGGTCCCTTGACCTGACATCCTCTCCAGCATAAGCTGTCATCAGTGTTCTTTGTCTTGGTCATTCTGACAGATGTAAGATGGAATCTCAGAGTTGTTTTGATTTGCAAGAGAATTGACATCTTTTTTTTTTTTTTTTTGGTTTTTTCGAGACAGGGTTTCCTGTAGTTTCCAGAGCCTGTCCTAACTGGAACTAGCTCTTGTAGACCAGGCTGGCCTCGAACTCAGAGGTTCGCCTGCCTCTGCCTCCCGAGTGCTGGGATTAAAGGTGTGCGCCACCACTTGACATCTTTAAAGTATGGGGATTGCCATCATTTATTGCACCAAAACTTAGTGTTTTGTCAAAAGTATGTACTTCTATTATCAATTTAAGTGGATTTTTCTTCATTTTATATGAAGGTATGGGAAAACCAGAAATAACAACAGTTAAGCTGAACGCCTATAATGTGCTTAGTTTGCTTTCCTTGCTATGTAGTTTGTACTTTTGAAAGTGACTTTGCATAGAATAACTTAGGTTGCTCCCATTATACAGATGGTGAAACTGAGGCACAACTGTGGATGGACACTCGTCCAAGTTCAGACAGTGAGTGGACGGGCAATAGATCCATAATTGGAATCCAAAATAGATCCATAATTGGAATCCAAGCAATCCAAACATTGTGGCTTCAGCACGGTTGATTTTATATATTTTAGTTTGTATCTATGCGTGTCTCTAGGGTTTCATAACAATGTTAATGTACTTCCAGCGCCTTCTTCCAGGAAGAGAACACCATGAAATTTTTTGCTGACCTTCCTCAACATTATACTTACATTCCCGCTAACTTCTTGAACTGGCAATTAGTTCCCTAACACGGATTAACCGAGAATCCCTTTTTTTTTTTTTAACTTTAGAATATAGATAGAATGTTTTTCTCTTAAGTGCTTTGTAAGGCATATACGTGTTTTGGGCGATGTGTCCAGTTTGAGTCACATCACATCATTATAACGTTCTACACATCCCCATGCCTCTTCCAGGCCCTTGGTGGAGTCCCCTTCCCCCTTGGTCTGTGCCCTCTTCCTATCAGACAGGACAGCGTGGCAAATACACCTTTACTCTATCTGTACTGTACGATCTTCCTGAAAGACATCCACTTGTGTTGCAAGAGGAAGAAACCGCTTCACCCTGAGCTTTAATTTTATCTATCTATCTATCTATCTGTTTATTTATTTTGAACCCGCTCGCTGTCCAAACTGCTTTGTCTCTAGCATTTTCATTAATGCCCCGCATATTACACCTGGCAGAGTTACCGCGGCTTCTTGACAGGACCCTCCGGCCTCGGAACATCAAGTGCATGATGTCCCTATCAAACCTGACATCTGGTTTTCATTCCCAGGCATTGATTTTCCACCCACTAGCCAGCATATTTCAAGGAAAAAAAAAACGGTTAGCACTATCTGCAAAGTATTGATTGCAGGAACACCAAATTCCCTCCTGAAATTTTATAGCCTTAATTTCCTTAGGATCTGTCACTGATCTTCAAGTGGGCAAAGATTTAAGAGACGGATCCCTATGTGCCAACTAAAGCGTTTGCTAACAAACAGCCAGTTCAGCTTGTGCCTTACATCAAATTCAGAAGCACAGAAATAAACAGGAGGTAACTCTTTAAGTTTCTAAATTACTCAGTGGTTCCCAGGGACAGAGTCAAAATTCATATGGAGTACACGCTTTTAAGAAAAGAGTCCAATCGGGAACTGTGGCAAGAAAGGTCATGGGCTTTAGTGAAGAACATACTACAATTATTCTGTTAAACAGACACAGTAGCCGCAGCATCAGACTGACTCCTAATGACTTATTATATCCATAAATCAGTGCTCTCAGCCCTCAGTGGGAAAACCTCTTTTCAGTAGACAGCGATTAACCCAGAGACCCACCCTTGGTCAGGGAGCAGAGCATCAGACTGCTGAACGCTCAACCCTAAATGGGTACCCTTTATTCCATCCCTTCCTCCCAAGGCCCAGAAATCATTCCAGAAAAGAGGGCAAAAGGGTGTAAGATCCAGGTGCAAATGATGCCTACAAGGGAATGGTGTTTTCTAGACAGGACTGGGAAGCTGTATGCGTGAACTCACAGGAACTGGGGCACTAAGTGTACGATCTGAGCCCAAGCCAGACAAATGTAAGCAGGGAGACAGAGAGGCAGGCAGGAAGTCCCAGCCCCTGCTGAGGAGGTAAACTCTAATTTTCTAAGTGCAATTTGAACATGTGCAAGGCTCATCACTGCATCTAACCAATTATTTCCCTAGAACTGTAGGGAACCTATTCATTCCTCTTCCACCTACTTTATCTTCAATACAGATTTTAAAATGATGCTCTTCCCAAGAAGGCAAATTTTCAGAGGCTCGGTTCCTACCTGTTTCAAAATCATTCACCTAAAAATTTTGCTCTATGGAGGAAGTCTCTCTAAAGTATGATGGATAGCCAGGTAGTCTCTATATATACAGAGCTGGCAAATGGTGTTTGCAGAAATAGGCAGGATCTGATTAAATAGAAATCTTAAAATGACTTAGGATGCTATTATCTAACTGCTGTACACATTTCCATGCAAAATAAATTCCAGAGGCCTGTGACATCCTAATAACTTTCATACGCCAAAGCTTCAAAGACTCCTGTTTTCTTAATGGATACATTTCTCATTCTAGATTAGAACGAGAGAGGACTAATTACCAGGCTTCCTCTCTCAGTAGAAACTGAGCGCAATTGAGAACATAAAATAATTCGCCATTTAACTTATTCAAGATGATAAAAAGATTGGATTTCATATCACTCATATTCTGAAAGACTAATCTTTAAACGAATACATCAAGATTTAATTAGCTTTAGCAGCATTTGATATGCTTTGTTAAAAACACATTTTGTTTTATGACACAGAAGTAAGCATTGTTACCCCAGGAAAATGTTCCTTATTTAATATTCACGATAGAGGAGAGTATACACCGAATCCAGTGAATACCTATTTCTGATCGGTAAGTATCAATAATCTGGGTTATCTGGTACCTGTATTTTAAAAATATCCTCGGATAAGGGAAATAGCTTCGTTACGAATCAGATAGTCACCCCAGAAGCTGGCACCCCAGACTACAAGTCAGGAACAAAGAGCCAAGTTTTGAAATCAATATGCTTTGATCTATTGTAAGTATAGTGCTACTTAGAGCCCATGTGAACAACCAAACTCTGGAGCAACGCTATGCCACAAATGAACAGTGCCGTCCTCTATACCTGCCTTCCAGTTCTGAGTGTTACCCGTGACTTTGGAATCTCACTCATCCTCTCTTTGCGTTAGACATGGATTCAGTTCAGTGCTTCAGATTCAACCATTCTCAGATTTAAAATACTGGGGAAATTAGTTCATCTGTACTGGACATGTAAAATCCGTATGTCAAGGGACAAGGGGTGGGCTGTGCTGGTTAACTTTCATTGTTAAATTGACACTATGGAGCAGTGGTTCTCAACCTTGGGTCACGATGCCTTTGGGGTTCAAACAACCCTTTTCCCCTTTCGCAGGGGTTGCCTAAGACCACTGGAAAGCACAGATACCCACATTATGAATCATAACAGTAGAAAAATTATAGTTATGAAGTAGAAACAGATAATTTTATGGTTGGGGGTTCACAACACTGTGAGGACGTGTATTAGCGGGTCGCAGCATTAGGGAGGTTGGCAACCACTGCCATAGACTTCCTTGTATAGAGGGCTCTCAATTAAGAACTGCCTGACTAGCCTCTGCTGTGGCCATGTCTGTAGGAATCGCTTTGACTGGTGTGGGGGCGGGGCGCAGCCCACTGTGAGCAGAACCATCTCTGGGTTTAACCCCTGCTGTCTACGAACGTTGGCTGAGTGGCCAGTCAGCAACTTTCCTCTGTGGTTGTTCCTGCTCAGTTCCTGACCTGACTTCCCTCAAAGACGGACTGTGACCTGAAGTGCAAGCCAAATAAATAAACTCGTTTCTTCCCAAGTCCGAGTCAAGCATTTTCACACAGCAGTAGGGATGAAACTAGAACTCAGATTTTGGACAGATAATATTTCTTATGGCAGGGACCACTGACCATGGTACTTGTCCAACATGTCATTCTGAATCCCCCCTTCACTTCTCTTTGTACTAAAACATAGCCACTGCACGCCCTCAACCAGGCTCCGTTTTTAAATATTTGGGAAAACTCTCCATCTGGACAGACCGTGGAGAGACCATTCTCCGGCTGGCATCCCCTGCGCAGTACAGTGTCATAGCTATTTTCACAAGAATTGCATTACATGAAGGAGAAACAGAAATAATCTTGTGGCTTGGGGGTTCACCGCAGTGTGAGGAGGGATAAATTAAAGGGTTGCAGCCTTAGGAAGGCAGAGAACCACTGCCACAGAGTCGCCTGTGCAGAGGGAATTTCAAGTGTCCCCAAGTTGTCTTAATGTATTAAGAAGGATGTCTGCAGGTTTGAGGCGAACTCTACATTTTATGTAACAGTTTAATACACTTTCAGAATGTGGTAACTCTGAGGGAAGCGGGGACAGAATCCCCAAGACACCAAAGTGCAACTGTGTTGTGATGTTGCTGACCAGTACTGAACTCAAAAGTGCCGGTTTAATTCCTCTTAGAACTTCTGGTCTACCTCAAACGATTTCTGATCCTGAATATGTTAAGGAAATAGATAAAGAAGCTTGCGTTTGATACCATCTAATCCTCCTACCTACTCTCCCACCATGGTCAGAATATTCTTTGACCACTGACTTCCCATAAATTTGGAATTCAGAGGTGATCTGGAAAACCCTACATCAACAATACCCACTGAACTACCTCTCACTCTGTAATCTGCTGAGTAGACCCCATGTAGGTACCTTACAATGTCTCTGTGAAATTTTTAGTATGTCTGGCCATGTTTTGTCTCTTTGTTGTGAGCCTATGCCTCCCACTCCCGCCTGCTGGTGAACTAACTCTGTGACTGACGACGTGTGCCTCTCTCTCCCCCTTGGCTCTGTCACACTCTCTCCTGCAGTCCCGCAGTCATCCATGTATGTTGTAGGCCTTAGGCAAATTCCTAGAAACTGGACCCGAATACCCACATAACAGGTTCATGTGGCCTGCAACCAGACCCAGAGATGAGTGCTCTAGAAACCACCGCCATTCCTTTCTCTTTCCTCCTATCGTTGGATCCTTTCCTTACTGGGAATGGCTCAAGTCACCATGTTTTCTTGTCTCTTTAAATCTGTGGCCTTGGAGATGGCTCAGTGGTTAAGAGCATTAGCTGTTCTTCCAGAGGACCTGAGTTCAATTCCCAGCACCCACATGGCAGCTCACAAATGTCTGTAACTCCAGTTCCAGGGAATCTGGCACCTTCATAACCAAATGAACATAAAATAAAGTTAGATAAATACTTTTCAAAACCTGTGGAGCTGTGTGAGTGTGTGTGTGTGTGTGTGTGTGTGTGTGTGTGTGTGTGTATCCTCAGTATAAACGACTTACCAAGATATTTTTAACAGGCTTATTTTTATATTACGTGCATGGGTGTTTTGCTTTGCAACATGTATGTTCATGGTGTCCACAAAGGCCAGAGGGCACCAGATCCATTGGAATTGGAGTTACAGATAGTTGTTAGCCATCAAGTGGGTGCTGGGAATGGACCCTGAGACCTCTGGAAGAGCAACCAATGCTCTTCACCATCCAGCCATCTCTCTATTCCCTACCAAGGTATTTTTCAAAAAGCAAATATAGTCCTTTCTGTGATATGATGCCAACTATTGAAATAATTTGGTCTCTGAATTTTACTCTTACAAAATATTTTATACTGTATGAAATACAAGTAGCAAATGAATGCCTTTGTTGGTGGTATTTACCCTTTACAAGATGCTATACAAAGAGGACATGATAAACCCAAAAAGAATCCTCTCAAGGTACCAGGTCGAACCAGTGTTCCAGGGTGACCAGAAGGGAAGAGCTCTTTCTTGTCCCTCCAGGCATGACCTTTCTGTTTCAATGAAAGGCAGGAAGAGTGACAGCCAGTTCCCATGTTTTCAAGACCGAGATAATCAGCTTTTCTTGTCTTCAGAACTTAAGGTCACTGAAGTCAGCTCTCTTCAAACATTTTAGCAAAAGTCATACTGGCAGCAGACTCGGGAGAACAAAGAAGCTTGGCATGCTATTTTAAGTAACTTACTGCAACCATGAAATTTCTCAGAAGATCCCAAGTTTTCTCTTAAAAAATTATATGCTTTGAATTATGTTCCATAAAAAGTTTGCCTGGTATAAAAGAACATTGATCATTGTTTTTTATCTACTAAAACTCTTATGCTAGAGAGGCTCTCTTCCAACATTTGAAATGAGACACAGGCTGGATTTGGAGGTAGAGTCTTAGGAAAGAGTGATTTAGCAAACCGTGAGTTTGAAGCTTTGAAGTGCAGACATCAGTCCAGACAGAGTGCCTACTGTTATTATGGTCTGCAAAGCATGTTGTCATGGCACCATTATGATTAAGCCACTCTACTAGTTTGGATGGCAAAATATTCACTTTACCGATAAGTCGTGCAACTAAGATATTATTCTTGATTAAAGACCTCTTTGCCAAAAAATGGGGAGGGGGAAGGAAGAAAAGAAAAAATGGAAAAAGAAGTACCTTCAGACATGCAGCAAACAATGATAGCCCAGACTACAAACAGGTCCATTAGGCCCCAGAGACACTAGATGTCAACAAATAATAAGGCTGCTAGCAATCTGGCCATTTAAATTACCAGTTGGCCCAGGGAAAATCAACCAATAAGATTCAAATCAAATAAGATTACTAAAAGAGGCAGACACTAAAAACAGAGAAAAACCAAACCACAGAGTTTCACCTGAAAGCAGGTATGAAAAATTACTTCTGCCTTATAACCCACAAACCAATGGGGGTGCCTATGGGCTAAAATAGTCTTGTCCATGTTTGTCTGCCCTAGGGACCTCGGTGTGAATGGAAAGCAAACATCAGCTCATGGTGAGCAGGCACAGGCAGGTCATGCTCATCACAACCTCAGCATCCCTCTTCAGAATTGGATAGTAGAAGAAGGATTTCAGTAAAGACGGGATAAACACAAAGCCAGAAAATGAGTTGTGTAAAGGGACATGTATATGTATATTCCGATGACATATCTCATGAATTATCCACATAGTATATTATTCCTAAGAAGTTTTAAAATGTTCAATTATAGGTGGCTTCCATGACCAAAAAGTCCCTTCTTCTGTTTAAAACTAATGAGTTTCTCAAAAATTGCCCCCAATACTGATTTCTTTTATTTAAATTTTAAAAAGAATTCTCTACCTCTTTTGGAGTCATTGGCTGATAGGGCCGCATGGACTCTAGAACATTGTAGATTATTGCCATGGCTCTTGGCTGCCCTACAGAACTTGATGGTAAGACCCTATTGCTGAAGACACAGAGTCATAGAACATGGGGATATCAAGCTGGTACCAACCTGGAAACTTCATCCTCACTGGCTAGCTTTCATAGTGCCAAAAGTTAGCCAGACATGATACTGGGGGAGAAGTCATCAGCACTTGCCTCTAGATGTGAATGCTGATACAGTAGTGGCATTAATGTTATGGGAGCAACCTAACCACTTTTTGATTGGATTTAATTAAGGCCCATTCCACAAGATGGAACTGATGTCTGTCAACATCATCGAGGCCAAGAGCCCATAGTAGCTAGATCACAGGCCATTAAGGAAGAACTCAATACTATTATTCTGCTAAATGGACAAAGCATTAAAGAAACTCCTAATGACTTAATACATCCACTGGTGAGTTCATCTCTCAGTCCTTATCATTTTGCTGTAGATGATTATTAACACATACGCTCACAAGTGGTCAACGTGCAGAGAAAAAGAGACATTTGGATATCTACAATACACATCACCACCACCACCACCACCAACAGCACCACCACTACCATGGCACGAGAAACACTGTGGAAGATGGGGCAGAAAGACTGTAAGAGCCAGAGGCAATGGAGTGAAACGGCAGTTTATGAACACTCCAGGGCAACTGCACACGTGAACCCATAGTGCTTGTGACAGCACATACATCAACAGAGACAAAATTCCCAGCAATAGAGAGGAATAGCTGGAAGAGAGTCTATAGCTGAGGAGCTACCTGTGACTGGCGCCTGCTGGGAGAAGGAGAGCCGATGACTCAGTACATACACCAAGGCAGATTCTGCCATCAGTGAGCAGACACAGTGGGTTGCAAACAAAAGGATATTAGGAGGAGAGAAGGGCAGGGGCACAATAGAGTAGGTGGATGGGGAGGGACTGGATGAAAACATATTGTATGTTCTCAGTTCTCAAACAATCAAAAAGAATATTCAAATGTACTTGAAACATTTATATCACGAGTCAATACGTCTTTAGTGTCTTTTTGCAAAAAAAAGGAACTTCATATCATGTTAGACCAATTCTAGGATAACAGTGGGATGTTCTAGAATTATCTATCTGAATACCAATGAATTTGAAAATCAAGTGAGTAATAAGCTCTTGAAATAAAATTCTTATGTAATGTTATATATGCAAACTTAAGTATTCCAGTATATATTTTTTTTTTGTTTTTTGTTTTTTTTTTTGTTTTTCGAGACAGGGTTTCTCTGCAGCTTTTTTTTTTTTTAGAGCCTGTCCTGGAACTAGCTCTTGTAGACCAGGCTGGCCTCAAACTCACAGAGATCCACCTGCCTCTGCCTCCCGAGTGCTGGGATTAAAGGCGTGCGCCACCACCGCCCGGCTATATTTTCTTATATATACATTTATTTATTATTGTGCATGCATGCATAAACACACCCATTCATGCGTGGTATTCTGTTGGGGGCGGGGTGAGCCTGTGTCAGTCAAAGGACTCTTACTGGAGTGATTTCTCTCTGTCCACTTTGTTGGGATAAACCTCAGGATGCAAGGCTTGGGCAGCAAGCACCTTTCCCTGCTGAGACACCACCACGCTGGCCCCTGTGACGTATTTTATAACATAATTCCAAAGCACTATGTTGAAGGACAGCCACTAGATGTTTCTGCTCTGGGGGCCCAAGATTTTATGGTATACCTCAGAGCTAAGACAGGGGTTTTGAGCCATGATCTCAATCACCAACTGTCTGAGCTTCTCTGGATAAAGCAGGTCCCACTTCTGCAGTAACAAAATGCTCTGCGGATGCCAACAGACCCGCGCTGGGAAGTTCCTGCAAGCTTTAAGTGCTTGAGAGTTAAAAATAATAGGCCTACACAGAACTGCTCCCAACGGTGTTTTGGTGAACGCACTCAGTCAGATTCCACACTTGTCTCGGAGGCACAGGACAATATGTGAGACGTGTTATTGCCTGGTGACTGTCACCTCTGTTTTCTTCAAATACTCCCAAACAACAAAGCTACTGAACAAAAGCAGAAGAGGAAAAACTAAAACAATAACCCACGAGTCAACAGAAATATGCCTTAACTGAGCCAATAATGTAACAAATATATACCGTGAGACGACGAAGTCCTCTGTTGAATAAGCACAGACACAGACACCGCAACCCTATCCTGAATACGTACCACATTTTAAGTATTTTAGAAATCCTTGTGGGTTTAGACGTGATCTTGTTTCATTTGCTTTGTTTTTCCTTTGTTTGCTTTTTCTCAAAAATATTTTTGCTGGGATTACGGGCATACACCATTATGTATGGTCATCAATCTTTTGCAAAGTATTTTTTTTTTTTTTACCTCAGTAGAAGATCTCATGGGAGGAAATCATGGAACGCCGAAGAAGGCAGGCTTTTCTTACTCCTTAGCTTTGGATATTCACAAGACTTAGACAATTGCTGGTTTTTGTTTCTAGGCATTCATTTTACAACAATATAGAAAAAACTTGGCCCAAAACCATTCAGCCATTCTCCCAAATGTGATGCAAATGAAATAAATGATCACTTAGACAAAGAAATGGGGATGCCTCTTAGCATCTGCTTTACGCATAAAGAAAAGGATGGTTAGGAGTATAGACTTACTCAGGAGTAGGGGACCTGCCATGGAACCTCTGATGCTATCTGCCATACAATTATAATAAAATAAGTACTTGGGATTACTGCCAAGAATTAATCATATGTAACTTATAGATATTAAAATCTTTGACCAGGGCTTCGATTTGATGAAACCTTTCTACATGTCAGTCAAGTCTTGTTACCCGAGATTAAAGGGAGAAACTAGCAATTTCTGTCCTGGCACCTTTAAAATAAGAATCGACGTTAATCCGTGACAGCCATGGAGGTCAACACTTCTGTCTACCATGAACTTCAAGTCTGTGCTATGGAAGTGAAGCCTGGCCTCCAAACACTGTTGTTGATTTCTGTAACAAGAGCAGGGGTAAAGGCTATTTCCCACAGTTGCACACCGAAGCACTGGAGTGAATGGGAAAATGACTAGAATTCTGACCCAGGGAGACACCTGACCACTGCATGCAGGAGCTACACATCACTGTGTGACCTGCACAGGAGAATACAGCTTTTTATATTTTTCTATTGGTGACAAAACAAGACGGAAAATCCCGGAAGTCAGAGTTCCGTATATACACTGTCTGTCCTCGCATATTATAGGCAGAGTCAGACAAACTAAATAGCTGTTCCAAAGTTACAGAAATAAAGAGACAAAGTGAGCTCACTCTGCCAATCTCCGACATCAGCTCAACACATCTGGGAAGAGGGAACCTCCGTTATGGAACTGCCACCACTGATTGGCCTCTGGGCACATCTGTGGGGTATTTTCTTGATGGCTAACTGATGCACAAGGGCACAGTTTACTGTGGGTGGTGCCACCCCTGGGCAGGTGGTCCTGGTTTGCATAAGAAAACTGGCTGAGCATTAGCATGAGCCAGAAGGAATAAACCAGGAAGCAGCACTCCTCCTTGGCCTCTGCTTCAGTTTCTGCCTCTGGGTTCCTGCCTTGAGTTCTTGCAATGGTGGGCATACATGGAAGCCAAACAAACCATTTCTTTCTCCAAGTCGCTTTTGTTCAGTGTCTTATCACACCAACAGAGAAGCAAAAACAGACCGGTCACCAACTACCTTTACAAAGGGGTCACATTCCAATGAGGCCCATATCAGAAACACAAAGAGGAATGGAGAGGCCTTTTCTAGAAGCCCGTATGTTACCTTGCGCTTTTCAGGAAACCCCAAATCTCTCATAAATATGACTTTATTAATCTTCATCATTTATGTGAGCAGAGCCATCTGGGATGTTATTATCATTGTTATTATGGATGGAAAAATTAACACGAGCATTGGTGAGCACAAATGTCAGCAAGTGAGTGGCAGTCAGGGCCAGAAGCCTTGCCACCTAATACATAATCCACAGTGCCAGCCTCTAAATCTTGCTTTTTGTGATGTGGGAACGCTCGCAAGGCTGGGCTACTATTAATCTTTAATGAAACTAAATGTCAACTATACTATTCTGAATCATCACTCTGTCGCAAGGATAATGTTCAGTATATATCCAATCTCAAGACCACACACTCATATATAAAGGCTGAAACAAATCTAATTTCCTTTCTATAATTACATAAATTATTTTTAACATGGCACAACAATTTTACACTAGAAAGGAAAATGAATTTTCCTACCAACGTGTATTTTAATAACCCCCCCCCCTCTCCCTTCAGGAGCTGATCTCCTACGATTGTGAATTATTTTCCTTTCCTTAAAGAATTCTTACAAATCATGATGTCATCCTGATAAATGTTTTATTGCCTACCTATCAGGATCTGATGTCTGCCTCTGCCAGAGGACAGTTCTAACGCTCTGTGACAAGGAGGGGAGTGAAATAAACAGCCACCAGGTAATTTGCGTCTGCTCAGATGGGCTGCGCCTGCGCTGCCTCCTTCTGCAATCACGGATAGAACGATTTCTATGCAAAGTGTTTCTCAGAGGCTTTCCCTGGATCCATCATTGCAGCAATGATCTGGCTACTGTTTTACTGGGATCTTGGCCAAAACGCTACGCTACACTGTTGTTCCTTAGTAAAAGTAAACGTGGTGTCAGAAAACACAGAGTTGGGCTACAGCCTTCACTGTGACTGTTTGACTTTCCTACAGTCTGGAATATTCTTTTTGTTTTTTTTCTTTTGCCCTTATCAGGCACAATCTTTAAGTCAGCCTCCAAGGCTTGGTAGAAGACTACTCTCTGTCCATCAACACTTAAGCGCCGCCTCTTCTCATGTTGGATGGCTCTCGGGCGACAACCCTATTAAACAAGCACCTTCTCCACGCATCTTAGGACCTCTCTGCCCATCCTTCTAAGGCTGTGAGCCACTCAGAGAGGGGTCCGGCTTCGGGTTCAGGGTTCCACCGGCAGATTCCTGATGAACAGCAGAGATCTTCAGCCACACAGGCAGTGAACCCAGGCAAAGGGCAGGGGGCCTTGAGAAGCGGATGCTTCCAGTTCCCCCAGCAACCTGAGCTGGACAGTGATCGGTGCTACCCACTCCTGGAGACACATTTGTCCAACCCTCCACTAAAAACAAGCTTCAGAAGGGATTTCTGCCTCCACAAGTTTAAGGTACTTGCTGTGGTTTACATGAGGGTCTCCAAAGTCTCGGGCATGAAAGCCTGGCTTCTGGTGAACAGCACTCCCAAATTGGTGCAATCTTCTACTTTATTTTTTTTTTTTTTTACACAGGGTCTCACTTTGGTGACCAGGCTAGTCTGGAATGCACAGAGATTCTGATTGTAGGATTAAAGGTGCACAGCATGCCCAGCTGGGTACCGACTTTAAGTGAGACCTGATGGGAGGTATTAGGTCACTGGAGTCAAGTGCAATACTGGCCCCTTCTTATCTTCCTTTTTAGCTTGCTGTTTGACATGAGGTAACCATACTAGTCCGAGCAATGGGGCCAATGAATCATGGGTTAAATCATCTGAAGGTATGGACACAAAGAAACCCTTTCTCTCTATGAGTCAGTCATTTCAAGTATTCTGTCTTAAGAACAGAGACATGATTAATATGGGCCTAATTATATATCCATATAACTTAAGAATAAAATATCAAACATTCGAAGCAGAAAATCGATGGGCTACAGGATAAGATATCTTGACTTACCTGAAGTAAGAACATGGCGATACTGCAATTATGAAATTTCTACCAGAAAGCCACTCGCGTCATGGTCTAGGGTACAGATGACATAAAACCCGAGCTGTCATGTTCTAACTCTAACAGGTACTTCACTGTAGTTAGTACAGAGCTACCCAGATGGAGAACACAGAGGAGGCCAGCAAACCTCTCGTTCTGCAGTGACCACAAACATATGGAGCTAAAAGAAAAAAAAAAACAAATGGCCGGAATCATTACCCAGAGCCCACACCGACACTCTGGATAAAGTCTGCCACGGCTTTCATAAGCAGGACTATAGATGTACTAGACTTCTAGTGACCAAATGGCACCCCTAGGTACACTGGTTACTTAGTTTTTATTTTCAGAGACACTGTGTTCAACTGTCTTGGTCCCCACCTTCCAGGACCGCATGCTGAGTTTCTCTTGGATCTGCCTGCAAATTTCAGTTCTTTCTGGATGTACCAGTGAGAATGTGTCTATTAGGAATGGTTGGCCTTCCGATAATTTTCTTCTTCTTCTTCTTCTTCTTCTTCTTCTTCTTCTTCTTCTTCTTCTTCTTCTTCTTCTTCTTCTTCTTCTTCTTCTTTTTCTTCTTCTTCTTCTTCTTTTTTCAGGTGAAGTATTAGACTGTTTCCAGGAAACGGTGACGGACAAACATGTAGCCATCAGCTTAGCAGTGACTGGAAGTTCCAGTTCTCTTTCTCTGTCTATAGACCCACTGTGTCCACTCCCTGCGTCTCTTCTGGAAATCAAGGATCTCAGTCCTCCACTTGGTCCTGCACTCCGGAAGTTTACTTCAGCGTCTATGCAAAAGGCCGCGCCTCTCAGGAAGTGCTTGCGTGCTATCTCACATACCAGATTATACTTGAGGTAGTAGCTACCATAAGATTGTCTAAGCATTTTAGAATTCACTCAAAGGTTAATTCTGGTAAGCCTAATTTTCATTATGTCCAAGCACCTAAAATTTTGTTTATTTTGTGGGGGGATGAAACACGGCATTTTCCATTAAAAATGTTCTCCTTTTAAAGCAACATAAAAATGACAAATACTGAATTCTATACTTACTTTGAAGAGTAATAATACCAATTCAAGGTTTAGGAGAATCCATAAAAATGATTTTTTTTCTCTAGCATTTCAAAATTTAAAGATTTTGGCACTGATCCCTTGGAAAGGGTTTTCCCTAAATTAATTTTAAAACTGTCCCCACTAAGTGACATAAACCCAGTGGAAACTCCCAGGCTGTTGGTTAGGATACCTATTTTGCCAGATGATTCTCATCTCAAAGAGTTATTCTAAGTTTAAAGACTTGAGGACTTTCTCTTTGCTGGGTTGGAAGCTGGGCTTCGTAATTTGATTGAGTGTTAACATCAATAATACAAAGCTCTGGGTTTGATTCTCAGGACCACCAAAGAGACAGAATCAGACAGACTTGGCTTATAGGTGGGTAGAGAGGGACACAGCATGCGATGTGAGCTAGCTTTAAACGAGAGGGTGGCACAGTATTATGTAAATTCTGGACAGCTGCGAAACATCAGCCTTGCTCTCCTGACACACACCGAAAGCGCACATCCTTAGAGAGTCTCTGAAGAGCCATGTCTACTCTGTGGAGACGGATGTTGCCTGGAGAGAACGGTGTCCACGTTGTCTGTACTGTGTTCCTAATCTTTGTTGCCATAAAGAAACACAAATCCCTTTCTCACTTTTCAGAGATTTCCTGAAAGAAGGGGATCTCTGCAAATCAGTGAACTCATCAGAATAAATCTGCTAAACACAACCATCACCTCCAGATTTGAGAAATGAGATCCAAGGCTCTGGGTGAGCACCAGGCATGGAACGATTCCTTAATTTCATTAAATGAGGCAATTGCTGGAAGCATCCTGATGAACCAATGAAGCAAAGGCTGAAGCCCATTGTTCTTCACACAACTTTATCACAAGGAACAGACACGCTTCAGACTGTAGTGTGTCGGTCTCTGTGTGTACCACACAGGTATGAACAGATACGCTTCAGCCTGTGGTGTGTCGGTCTCTGTGTGTGCCACACAGGTGTGCAAAGACACTTCAGCCTGGAGTGTGTCTGTGTCAGTGTGTGTACTACACAGGTGTGAACAGAGATGCTTCAGCATGTGGTGTCGCAGTCTATGTGTGTACCACACAGGTGAGAACTGAGGCACTTCAGCCTGTAGTGTGTCAGTCTGGTCTGTGTGTGTACCACACAGGTGTGAACAGAGATGTTTCAGCCTGTGGTGTGTCAGTCTGTATGTGTCACACAGGTATGAACAGAGACGCTTCAGTCTGTAGTGTGTCGGTCTGTGTGTGTACCACACAGGTGTGAACAGAGACACTTCAGCCTGTAGTATTGGTCTGTGTGTGTAACATACAGGTGTGCACAGAGACTTCAGCCTGTGGTGTGTTGGTCTCTGTACCACACAGGTGTGCACACAGGGGTGTGTATACACACAACTTCTCACTTGGGTTTGTCTACAGATCTCTAGACAGCACACCTTCTCTTCTGTACTTAGATCCATTTTGTGCATTATTCCCCAGCCCAATCTAGGCCTTTGCATTTCATTTAGAAGTAGACGACTAAAGCAAGGTATATCCATACAAGGTCATTTTTCTAACAGTGGAATGATCCTGTAACATGGGTGCCTTTTCCCTCTGTGTGTGGGAGCACAAATACTAGCTTCCTTCACAAAAGAAAAAAAAATGCTCCTTTTAAAATCAGTTCACTGACCTACAAGTTACTTTTTCAAAACCAAAAACTTCTGAAACCTTAAGAAAACAAAATTTCTAGTCAAAAGATTCTTTAATTACTGCAAAAATGGTAAATGATTGGTTCCAAAATATGTTCACATTTAAATAAATATAAATGTGTGCGTAAAATAACCTAATTATTCATTCTTACAAGTTATATTTTTAAAGTTTTGGAATCTAAATCTCTGCTGATGGGCCGTTTTCTTTTTCAAAAGAGTATTTTAAAAGCGAGTGTTCATTTCTGAAAGGCCAGGGAAAGTTGCCTGGCTGCCTTAGAGGCTGAGTGGTGGGGGGCCCTTCAGTGAGAGGGTGCAAACCTGGTCCAAGGGGAGCCCGCGCTCCCCAACACTGAGCATAACAGTGACATAGCCTAGACCAAAGGGAGGCCTTTTTTCTTTTTACAGAGCACACTTTAAGGAAGCTTAAAAAAATAAATTAAAAAAAAAACAATGTGGGCACTTAGCGTCCTTTCTTTTGTTTTAACTTGAATTTCTTGTTCAAGACGAAATCTTGAGTCTCGGATGACATGTTTAGATATAATTTTCACTAATGGATGTGGAAGAAGGCTAGACCTAAAATAAAACACACATTTGGGCTTTTCTCTCCAAAATTCTCCATCGTGAATGATCAAAGTAAAATAGCTATAATTGGTTTGCTATACCTCCTACAGTCTGATACTTTGGAAGCTATAGAAAAAGTTTTAGAAGCTGGAATGGCATCCAGTCTCCCAAACCAGCAACATCCATGCCCACTTGTTCTGCCATCGTTGAACTGCTGGCATTATGCGTTCACAGGGATCAGGGTGGAATGACAGGGTCTCAGGTAGAATTCCGAACTGAAGGAGTTAAAAATTCAGAATTTATATCACTACAATCAGGGTTTTCTGTAATTTAAAATGAATTTCAAGTTGCTCTTTGGAGGCTTTTGAGCAGGTGAAATTTAACCAGCCCCTTTATTCCCATTTACATCACAGACGAGGTGAGGTCACAGCTCTATGCCCTGTCATGGCCTCCCCTTCCGAGAGAAAAGGGCGGGTGCTGGCTGGCTCCTGCCCCGCTGTCATGTCCAGCTCTATGCATTTCCCACTGACCTATACTGGCCAAACAAAAAACCAGTCTATTTGAGTGACACATGAAGCATCATTCCCTGGGTTGAGACAAAGAGCTTTCCAAAATAAGAGAGGTGTTCACACAAAAAACAAAGGTAACACCTTTAGAAGACCATGGGATGCCAGCAGGAGTTCCCAGGAAGACAAGAGGCTGTACTCTAGGACCCTTTAAGACCAGGCCACAAATGACCCTGCAAAGGTCGTCTTAATTTACAAACAAGGTAGGCTAAGGCAGATATGCAGATACAGGGTCATAGGAAACCCCTCCTTCTGCCCTGCTGGCCCTAAAAATCTCACACTATGTTTCCAGCTTGCTCGGGTCCCCTGAGGGCTGGGACATTTCTGCTGAGTAGCTTGAGCGGCAGCCTGTCACCAGGCTTTGTCCCCTTCCCCTGCATTTCCGATTCTTCTGGTTTTCCCATCCTAGACGCTAACCTCCGAGTGGGCAGGTTGAGCTCTTGCATTTTTTTTTTTTTAATATTCCCTGTGAGTGACACCTGCACAAATCTGCTGGCAGTGGAAGGGAGTGAGGTCAGCCGGCTCTGTGCGCATGAGCGTTGCCATGGAGTTCAGAGTAAGGAGACAGGCAAGGCTTCCAGCAACATCACTTTTCCCCAAAGCCTGAAAAACTTTGGAGCCAGGAAAAGCAGCATCTTCAGCCAGAGCCACAGGAAGTCAGAGCGAGCAATTCTCTATTTTCCTTCTGTCAACCAACCACGTTATTAAACCTTAAAATACAAAGAAATAACATGGCTAATTGTTGGAGTTTGGAACCGATGCTTTCATGGCACTGGGCTGGAGAACAATTTCGCCCCTCTTGTTCTTATTTATCCTCCCCAAAACTAAATAAAGCCTCTGATAAAAAAAAAAAAAAAATGGCGCTGTTTTCTTTTAAGACTTTTATGCTGAAAGATCAAATCTTTCACTCACTTCCTCCCCAGTCTTTAATTCCCCCTAGTCTACCCTGGAAGCTAGGGGTGTTGGTTGGAATCTATGCCCTCCCAGCTCTTGTGTCTAATCCTCTGCAGAGGTGGGGGAGGGCAGGAAGAGGGAGAAAGAGGAAGAGCAAGAGGACTTCATGGGTGCTACTGGCAGAAGAGTAACCGCATGTGACCGGAAGTCCTTCATCAACTGCTAGGCTCCACCAATTGATTCTCCAGAGTCTGAAAATTATCCAAAGGGCAAACACTGCATATATATTTCAAAAGTTATTTTTATGGAAATATGCCCTGGCTCCCTAAAGGGGAGGCACAGGAGAGTTGTCCCCCAAAGCATAGAAGATGGCCTCACAAAGAGGAAGTCACTGCCCAGCAGAGACACAGTGAGGCCATCACTTACATGAACTCAAGCAGGCAACATGGGATGGTTTTTCTCCCAACACTTTTAACCATGAGACAAGAGTCAACCAGCAGAAACAATTACAGTGGGTGCGACAGTTCAACACGGAGTTCCCCTCAATGTCAGCATTTCCATTTTTAGAGGCCGGCCCTCTGGTCGGTGACAGATTAGCACTGCATCTATGCCGTGACCAACAATGCACTTAGCATCCGTGACCTGGGCCAGAGATGCCCAGACACCAGACCAGTGCCAGCTAGCTTTTGTTTTCGTTTTGTTTTGATGACATGGATTGGATCCCTAGGTCTCATTCCACCACTGAGTTATAGTCCCAGATCCAATTCCAGTCTCTGTTTCTTCCCAGGATGGAAACGCAACCAAGACCTCCCATTTTGATCTACACCCGGCAGCTTGTTGAGCTTTGTAGAGAAAAGTCAGTCGACTTTGCTGATTGAAAACTTGAAAGAGAATTCAATGATTCGTTTTTGTAATATTAAAATATCACAACAGCAAATAAGTGAGAGTTTCTGGTTTTACAGATTCCTGGATGGGATTAAATGATACTCTTTTTTTCTTTGTTTTTTGTTTTTCGAGGAAAGGTTTCTCTGTAGCTTTTGAGCCTGTCCTGAAACTAGCTCTTGTAGACCAGGCTGGCCTCGAACTCACAGAGATCTGCCTGTCTCTGCCTCCCAAACACTGGGATGAAAAGCGTGCACAACTACCACTTGGCTTAAATGATACTCTTAATATTTAGCTAAAGGAGAATTTCTAAAACCAAACGTAGAATACAGGTAGAAAAGAGCCTGGAGAAGCAGGCATACGTCAGAGGATTGAAACAGTATTTACCTGAGAAACATTTGCTCTAGTGAGAAAATATTTTATTCTTATTTATTTATTTATTTAGATAAGCTGCAGAATCTCTCACCTGTGTGCAGAAGCAGTAAGCCAGGTGTCGATGGGGAGCAATTGCAAGGGACGGCCAAGGACTGGAGTGACAGTGTTCAATAGTGGGAAAGAAGGACTAGCTCTGGCAAAGTTGACAAGCACTCTCAAGAGAAGTGCAACATTTTGTAAACAGCTCAGTATTTGTTTGTTCTGGAGCTGGTATTACAGAGATTTTGCAAAGTCGACTGACCTCCTAGAGAAGACACATATGAAGGCTCACACAAAGAGCAGGTCATGGTGGTGGACATGTGCAATCCCAGGGTTTCTGAGGCAGGAGCATGTGCGTGCTTCGACGACAGCCTGGAAAACTGAGTCGCCAGTAAAACCTTATCTCAACAAACAGAAGGGGGCTAGAGAGATGCTCAGCAGTTAGAAGACGCATTCCCAGCTATTCCGGAGGACCCGGCTGGATCCCAGCATCCACTGCGGGCAGCTCACAACTACCTGAATCTCCAGCTCATGGGATCTAGTACTCCCTTCTGGCCTCCACAGGCACCCACAGACATGTGATAGACACAAAGACACGGATACATAAGTAAATAATACAAGGAATCTTAAAACAAACTTAGTAAAACAAAATAAAACCACAGATCCCATTAGCTGGAAGTACAGGATGAGCCCAAATTATCCATTCCAGTGGTCCCCAGCCCAACCTCAGGGTCCCAGCAAAATCACTGGAAGAGAAAGGGGTCACAATCTTTTCTCACACTCTGCTAAGTTATCCTAAAACCAAGTAAATTAGGTTCCTGCCTAAACATGGAACTCCACCAAACCACTGTGATTCAGGAGGTTTCCAGAAACATGACCCCCATCTCTGATATGACTCCCGAAAGTGCCTCTAATTGGGGAAGAGGCCACTTCCCGCATTGTTGGAGATTAAGAAGGCAAACCAAGGCTGAGGCAAAAGCCGATGTCTGGGTGAGGTGAGCTGTTTGAGGATAGCATCAGAGGCACAATTCCTGGGGCTTGTGACCATCTGGGGAGGCAGGAGGTGTGTATCCCTGACTGAGCCCTATGGCAACAAAAGCCCCCAACAAAAGCGGCTTAAGGAAGGGCTTAATTTGGCTCAAGGTTTGAGAGGACAGTTTCACAGTGGGCAAGTCATATAGCCATAGGAGCCAGAGATGGCTAATCATACTGCACCAACAGTCGGGGAAACAGAGAACAGTAAATGTCCTTCCCAACTCCCCCTTTCCCACTGTTTATTTTTTTTCTGAACGGAGGCCATGAAACAATGCTACTCACAACAGCAATGGTTTTTTTTTTTTTTTCTTTTTCATCTCAGTTGTCCTGATCTAGAAAATCTCTCCCAGAATATACCCAGAGGTTTGTTTCCATGGCAATTCTCAATCTCATGGAGTTAGCAACTGCGATTAACCGCTAATACCTGGCCAGTGTAGATCCTGCTGGAAGTGGGGCTGTGCTGGGGTTAGGATGTATGGTCTCTATGTCCTTACACTAAATGGCCCTGTGGGAGCCTCCGGAGGTGACAGGGCCTTGCAGAGCTGGAACTTCCTTGGAGGTCCTGATCTTATCTGGACGTGTCCAGACTCTGGTCCCTGCTCTTTCTTCAGTGAGAAAACTTGCTTCAGTGAGAAAACTCCAATAAAGGCTGCAGCCTGCTTTCCGCATCACAGGCCCTATGGCACAGGGTCAGCCAACCACAAACAGAAACATCAAGAACTTAGCAGAATCCTTTCCTCTTTTGAAGCTGAGAGTTTCTAATTATTTGTTACAGCAACAGAAAGAGGAGGAACACAAGAGTCTTGGGCCTGAATCTATAGTCTGCTATTTATTCACTTGCTATATAAGGAGTCTTCACTGTGCTGAGCTATAGTTAACCCCCTGTAACATGGCAATCATGTAGAACTCAACCACAGGTCTATGATGTGGTTACTACCGTAAATATTTTGCAAAAATAATTTATCCATCAAAATAAAAGCAGTATTTCTGCATCAGAAGGCTAGGGCCAGACAACAGAAACTTCCCAGAGAGAGTGTTTTGTGTGAGGTGAACCTGCTTGCTTTCCAGTTACTCAAAGATGGGAAGCCGTGAAGGCACTGCAGACATAAGATCAGGTGGGGAGCATGAAAGGATTGGGGAACAGTTAGGTTTGTTTCTAACAAGGTGGATCCAACCATCACAGGCTGGGCTGTGACTCACAGTCTTGCTGGCCTGCCTTCTGTGTAGTGCCTTGGAGGCGTTCTCCAGCCATGGCCAAAGGACCATCCTTTCACAAGCTCTGAAATAAATTTAGCACTTAGCCAGAGAAGCAGCCAACACCCCCTTGGAAAACACAATCTAACATATGCTCGTCATTTACATAACCAGACAGCTGGAGTCTACAGAAATGCAAATTCTGTCACCACTTAAATGCAGAGGAAAAAAATAAAAGACTCTTCCCTGAAATGCGAGGGAGAGGGACAACTCTCTGTGGAAGACTAGTGATCAACAAATAAATCCAACCTCGAAGCAAATAAAAAACAAACTCCAACCTCCCGCAAAGGTACAATGTGCACATATGAGCTTTATGTGTTGGGATTCTTGGCCTTCTGCCTAGAGCCATGTGGACTCTCCTTTGGACTCTCCAGCAGGCCCCCCACACACCTGAGTACATTCCACTGACCTGTGTTCTAGAAGGCTCCTTTCCTCCCGCCTTAAGCTGTTCTTCATTCTGCCTTTCTTTTCTCACGGTAGCAGTTGCTTGTTTGACAGGCTAGATTATTGGGAGCTGCAAGCCTCACTCAGACCTACCTTATCTTTGCAATTCAGTTCAGAGTCGGTAAGCACATCCCCCCACATCGCCAGAGAGGCAGGCAAGCAGCCCAGTCAAAATATGCTAACTTGTGCCAAATGCTATCAATATGAATTGCGCGAGCAATTCTTCTAGCCAATTTCCTCTAAGACAGCCATCCCTCACAAGGTGTACACACAGATTCCTATCTAAAACGTCATTTGCATAAAAGCAGAGGGGAAAATCCAGCAACTGCAAAATTACTGTTTCTACGAGTCTCTTTTATAATTTCAAAACAAGGGGGTCTATCCAACGTGCAACCTCTTGATCCCCACTCAGAATGGCTGTTTCCAGTTTAAATCCCAAGTCAATTTTAGTCCTCAGAACAGTCCCTTAATTCACTCTCAAGTCACAAAAAGTGATTGAGATTCTAGAATGCTTTGGGCACAGCTGAGATGTCCCCTCTGTCATGTTCTCTGGGGCCGTATTGTGCTCGCGGAGGTTAATGGGTCAGTATGCAAAGAAAGGATTCCTATTTCTTTGGAGAGACACGTGTCCTCCTCACAGCCAACACTGGCCCAGCAGCAGAGTTGAACTAAGTGTCTCTCAAGACCACAAGATGCACGCAGCTTCCATTTGAAGAACTATTGTTGAAGCCCCCAAGATTCAGGCAGGAAAAGAATGACTGAACTTGGAGGGCCTACAGGGAAAAAAAAAAAGAAACTGAGTATTTCTCTTCTTTCTTCCCCCAGATTTCTTTAAATAGAATGGCCACAGGCAAAGGGAAAGAGGTAGGCACAAGGAGAGCATAATGAAAGCACACCATTTGCGTGTGGGAGGCCCTCAAACGTGGATCCCAAGAAGTTGTTGAACAAATGTGGCAATCACATCGATGCAAAGAAATGCACAATCTCTTCAAAGCGTTAATGAACGTGTATGATGCAATTCACTCCCAGAACTTAGTTTAGGGATCTGAGCATCTATGACTGCATTTCACAGAATTAAAACCTCTTGCTTTGTCTAGTAATCTTCCAAAATGACACAGCAGGCTGGGGCTACTGCACCTTCTGTGCACAGGGAAGGAGCGCAGGGAACCCGGATGTTTCCTTTTCACCTAAAGACACTGGGGCCCCGTCTTCTCTCTTGGAAACAGGAGGACTATACCAGTAAAGCCTTTCCTCTGCCGTCATAAAATAAAAACACTATGATTCCAGTAGTGTCCACTGTCAACTTGACAGAAAGTACAATCACTTGGGAGATGGGCCTCTGGGAAGTTATCTTGACTTGTTAACTGCGGTGGGAAGATCTGCCCACTGTGGGTAGCACCATTCCCTAGGCAGAGAATATTGAACTATATTAAGAGCAGAGAAATGCTTACCTCTCATCAAGGAATATTCTCTTTGCCATAGACAAATAATACAACCAATAAAAATTCAGAGTTAGGGAGCCTAGTCCTAACTGATACATCTACAGCACAACTCTTAAACCTAAGGTTAGGGAGCATGTGGAAGAGAGAGCATGTATGTATGTATGTATGTATGTATGTATGTATGTATGTATGTATGTTCTGAGGAGGAACAGTGAGTTTGCTTTAAAATTGTGTCTCCTAGGAATGTCAGATGCTACAATCATAAACTGCCTAAACATGAGCTGATGAGGATGACACAAACAGACATGTTAACATGTTAACATGGATGGGGACAGGGGGCTTACAAGGCCTCAACTCAGAACTATGGGGAAATAAAGAACGTCGAGAATTCCCCTGGAGAAAGCATGCCAAATGGCTATTTAACACCAAATGGTCAGCCCTGAAGGCATAAACATAAAAGAAACATTATAATACAGACCGAGCAGGTTGTATTTATACATTTAAGAGTATACACACACACACACACACATACACACACACACACACACCAGGAACATAACAATAACAACAAAAAAGAAACATGAACTAGAAAGACAGCAAGGAGAGGGCATGGGAATGTTTGGAAGCAAGACAGGGAAGGGGAAATAATATAATTATATTAAAACTCAAATATAATCTTAAAAAAAGAGTAGAGAAAGTGCACTCTGCCTCTTTTTGCTTCCTGAAGTTCCCGATTCCGCGGCTTCCCTGTGGTGACAGAGTGTGACCTGGAACTGTGAGCTGAAATAAGCTCTTTCCCCAACAGGCAGATTTGTCAGGGCGTGTTCCTCACAGCAGCGGGAAAGGAGACCAAGACAGTGGTTACACAACATGGAGGCAAATACCACATTGTCACCATCTACCTCATTCTCATTGTGACTCTAGTAGAGACTCATTAGAGAACTATTGCTGTTTCATATTTGAATAAAAAAATTCAGTTAAAAATGCACTCAGGGTTGAGACCATGCCTCGGAACCCCACCCAGCATCCTGGAGGCAGAGGCAGGTGGATCCCTAGGATTTCCAGGCCAGTCTGATCCATGTGGCAGTTTCCAGCCTAGGAAGGACTATATAGTGAGAGACCCTGGGAAAAGGCGAGGGGGAATAAAAGGTACTGCCAAGATTCAGCACTTGTATGAACTGCCTGTCGTATGGGTGGCTAGATTACCCGCTGCCACTTCTTACCCCTTTCTCTTCGTGTGAGGCTCCCCAGCTGCACAGCTCTTAATCCCCTCATGCTGGATAACAATTCTCACTTGTCCAGTGAGAGAGTGTGACAGAAACCATGTGTCCTTGCACAGACTTCCTGACTTGATAGGCACTGGGGCCTGAGAATTTGTCTTTCTGGCCACATCTTTAGGATGCTGGGCTGTGGGTCAGAGCTGGCGCTGGAAGAATAACCACAATGCAGCAGGACACAAAGATGGGGCGGGGATTCCCAGCTTCTCCAGGGCGCACTGTCTTGGGTGGTGTAATTATCTCACAGTGGTGTCAATCCATCACGCGGTGAGGAGAGCTGGGTAGAGCAGTTCATCTCAAGGCCCATCAGGAAGCGGACAAAGGCGAGCCGGTTGCCCTGGGCATCACTTGTCTAGCCTTTGATTCCATCTGTGCCCTTAGTCCATGAACCCACACTCAGCGGAGCCTCCAGAAAATACCCTGATTGGCACACCCAGAGCAGCTCACTCGGCTAGCTGAGTCAGATTCTATCAAGTTGATAATGAAGATCAGCCATGATGCTAGCCATGATTTTCACCCCCCTCCAGGCATCTATGAACAAGCTGTTATGTCTTCATAACTGCTGAGTGCTGGGCCCTGCTCATTTATGTCCTTCTCCACCATCCTGGGGACGGCTGGTACAAGGAGCTGCCATCTGATCAGGACAGATCATATCTGGAAGGAATTTCTTGCTCTATGCCCTGAGTGTGGCTCCCTGACAGCAGACTAGCCAGGGTCTTTTGGATGTTAGTTTTTCAGTGTTTTCTGGGTACTTATAAGCCAAAATAAGGTAAGAAACAAACATAAATGGCATGCAGACACACTGAGATGCCTTCACCCAGCATGCAGGGACATAAATGTCTACTTGCCACCATTTTCAGGTATATAATTTTCCTCCCTGCTTTCGACAAGGAATTCACAAATCTAAATATATCAGGAACGGGAATGGATGAACTACCTGAAATTTCTATATGATCGCATCTGAGATGGTCAAAATAATCAGGAACAGCTCTTAAAAGCAACTCTTCTTAAATTCTAAAACATAAAGGCATTAGCTGCGGCGGGACATTTTAAGAAACTGTCCGTCATAATACACAGCAGGTGCTGACAGGCCAGAAACCATTCATTTATATTTCACAGTGCTGTTTGTTCAAGGACCGTGCATGTGTCTGTGGGTCTCTCTGTGTGTGTCTGTGTTTCTATGCATGTGCACAGGTGCACATCCTCTGTGAGCGCATGTGTGTGAGGGTGCAGGATCTTGTACAGAAGGACCAGGACAACCTCAGATGCCCCTCAGGAGCTGTTCACCTATCATTCATCTTGGAGCTCACCAAGTGGGCTAGGCTGGCAGTCGAGAGAGCTCCAGGTCCCTGACTGCCTCTGCCGTCCCAGCATTAAGATTACAAACAAGCACACACCACTACACACAGCTTCCTAGTCATGTGGGCCCTGGGAATTGAACTCAGATGTTTGAAGATAATTTAATGGCAGAGCTCTCTCCCAAGCCCCCAGGAATGCCAGGCTTCAAGCTTGCCTGTAGGTTGGTACCTGATATTATATAGTCTTACCAGTTGGCTGTTAAGCAAAGAAATAACCCTTGGAGCCACATCTTGACAGTAGAGGCAATCAGGGCAAAAACTCTAGTAAAGTGTACAGAACTGGCATGAACTATGCAGACTGATCTTGGAGTCATCTCATGACTTTCCTTACTTGGATGTGGGTATCTGAAAGTACCCTTAGACATCACAAAGAAGAGCATGTACCTACCCAGACATGCCAACTTTCACTTCTCAGAATGAAATGCCCTTGCTCAGAGTCTTAGCCCATGCAAACGGAGGAGCGCTTGATGGTCATTGTCCTCTCTCGGTTCCGGCAGCCTAGGTCCTGAATCTATAAAATTGATGACTGTTCCAACATGGAGTACGTGGAGGAATAAATGCCCCTTCTAGCAGAGGATACAGTAGTGGAAAAGGCCAACCCAGTAGAGATTCATAACCTGTTCCATTGGTAGCACAGCCCAGGACATGGAAAGATGCCTGCACTCCCAGCCGGTTAATCCATCCACCTGCTAAACCCAGTGTCTTTTTGTTACCAGGCTTCTGTTGCTTGCCCCTTACGCTTTCCCATAGTATCATTCTTCACTCACCATTCTGGAATTAGTGCCCACTTTCCTGGGTGCCTCCAAATATTGTACCAATATACTCTACAACCATTGTTCATGTGTCTTGAAGTCCTTTTCTGTGTTCCAATTAAGGCATTCATTCAAGTGCCTGCCAGAGTCGAAGAAGGTGAAAACGTCGTTGGAAAGGCACAAAGAAATATGAGCAATTGGAAAAGCTGCTTGGCTGGGTCTTACAAGGAACATTTAGCCGGCACTGCTGCCCAGAACCAATTGCTCCATCCCTCTTCTTACGCCTGCGTGACATATGGTTTGCAAGGACGCAGCAGCAGCCAGGCATAGCTCCACTTTTATCAAATTTTATCTAAAAATCTATGTCTCAAGATGCCAGTGTGCTTACAATACAAACGTGGAGCACGGCTTCTGCTTATACCTTGATTATAGAAGGCAATTATTTCCTTGTTAGAAAGTAGACACTGTGCCATATCAATCAATTATCTGTACACAAATATAGGAGGCCTGGCTCTTCTGGAAAAGGAGCACACTGTCTCTTTTTCAAAAGTGCCAGTGGAAAGGCAAATCTAACACCTTTTATGAACATACAGTAAGACACTTAGCAGAGGTCAGAAACTGCCATGTGCAAGTTGATTTTAATGACACACATGTGGCCTTTAATAAATATAAATAGGTTGCTTTTGTGGGGGCCTCTGTCTCAATACAGCATGCACTGCTGGCTCTCTGGAACTTTAAGCTTCCAATATCCATGGCTGTGGTGGTGTTATGTGTCAGTCTGACTGGACCACCGAGTGCCTAGATATTGGTGAAACCTTGTGATGGGTATTTGTAGGAGCCATGCCTACGTGAATTAGTGATGGAATAAAATAGGTTCTGATTTTCTTCCTAAGGTGGAGGAGCCCTAAGGTGTCTCACCTAAGGAAGGCAAGAGGCCAGCGCCTCCCACAGCTCCAGGAACCGACCTTGAGGTGACTTAGAATGTGTTTCTGACCTTTGGCTTGACCTGAAATATCAGCTCTTGGTGGGGCTCCTGCTTTCTGACCTTGCCACAGAAGGTTGCCGCTTGCTCTTCTTCATTCCCAGGTAGATTGTGGGGGTGCAGTCCCTCTATCTTGTCAGCTGATTCCTGGTAACAGATCTCTAAGATGCCCCTCAGTGTATACAACATTGCTTCTGTTTCCTAACATCACATCAGAAGAGTTTTTTTCTCAGACCTTCTCTATCCCTCCTTGCCCACTGAAAGAGTCAGAATTAACATGGGCATCAATTTGCTGTCTTCTAAGCAAGCTAAACCATATTTCATTCATACCACCTCTGTGTTGAGAATCCTACCAAGCCCCGACTCAGGTGAGAGAAACCCAGCTCAATATACTCTTTCTGGGAACTTCCCTTCCCATCCCACCTGCATTGACACTATTGTCTACACTGTGAACTTGCACACATCCTAAGTACCTAAAAAACTAGGTGATGAAAGGAAATCTAACACCTTTTATGGACATACAGTAAGACACTTAGCAGAGGTCAGAAACTACCATGTGCAAGTTGATTTTAATGACACACACATATGCCCGTTTCTCCAACGGATTACCAATTCACAGGCCACTCTATGCCCTGTGCTCATAGAGCCTGGCATTCTTCCCATCAACGTCTAGTGATGAGGAGGCTGCAGATGCTCACAGCTGCCTGTCGCTGTGACATTGGATTTCTGATTGTCATCTAACCGCAGAATGAGAAGGGAGCTCTCATAACCTTCAAGGGGCACTGGGGTGAAACACCGGTGCCTCAGCTCATCATCTCGGAAGCACCTGCTGGAAAGCCTGCTCCCGCGGAACATCTATTGGCTCCCCAGAAGAAGCATTCCCCAAACTCAAGAAGCTAAGGCAGCACAAGACACTACAAAGCTACCCTTGTCTAAATCACAGAATTGTGTCTGGAGACAACAAAAATAGCACACAAAGAAACTTCTCCTTGCTTCCTCATTTAATAAAGTCAAAGACTTAGGCTAATGGTTCAAAAACCAAATCAGGGCTGGAGAGATGACTCAGCAGTTGATTGCACCTGCTGCTGTTGCAGAGGACCCAGATTTGATCCCTAGCACCCACGTGGTGGCTCACAACTGTCTGTAACTCTAGGGAATCTGGTCTCTGCAGGTACTAGGCATACATATGCACATTGTACCCATATATACATGCAGGCAAAATACTTTAACACAGAAAATAAAAATAAGTAAATATACAAAGACCAAATTATACTTTTGTCTCACAAGATCATATACAAAATGCTCAAAGAACACCTAGTATAGCGGTCCCATAACGAGCTGAGTCACAAGAACGCAGTCTCCTGTCTATCCACCAGGGCAACGAATAGGAAAACCTCCAGCAGATTTAAACTTCTCTCAAAGGAGTTAGGGATCCTTCCTCCCGAGTAGGATATAGCTATGTTACTTCCCTGGTGTGTCCAGAGTGGATTCCATTTCTAGGACTGAAAAATAAATAGCTTTCCCTTTTCATTAAACTTCTTTCCCATATTAGGTCTCTTTTCTAGGTACTTTCTTTTTAAGCTTTAGCCATCTATAATAATTAGTTAGAAAAATACTCAAAAGTGGGGCTGTTCGTCCCCATAGACTCTGAGCCTCCTTGCATAGTTACTTATCTCACACTAGGTTCTCTTCCTACACAATACCTAGAGGCTTCCTGGATACACCACGCAAGCTATTGACCGTACAACATCAATGGCTCATCTGCTGGAAACCAGGCACTTCATGGACTGATGTAGGTGGGTCTTCTATCTATCTGTTGCTTTCATTGGTTAACTAATAAAGAAAACTGCTTGGCCTGATAGGTCAGAACATAGGTAGGCAGGGAAAACAGAACAGAATGCTGGGAGGAAGAAGGCAGTGAGACAGTCACCATGAAGCCAGCCACGCTGAATCTTTCCCGGTAAGCCACACAGATTAATAATTAAGATGTGATAGTTAGCCAGTAAGGGGCTGGAGAAAATGGGCCAGTGTTTAAATGAATACAATTTGTGTGTTGTTATTTTGGGTGTGCAGCTAGCCGTGTGGGAACCAGGCAGGACAAAAAGCAGGCCTGCTTGCCCCCTCACTACAGAATGGCACCCAACGTGGGGCCCGTTGCTCCTTCTACAGAATGGCGCCCTACATGGGGCCCGCTGCTCCTTCTACAGAATCCTTCTACAATGGATCATGAGCAAAGCCCTTTGTGTCAAACAATTACGTAAAAGAACAAGCTAGGTCCATAGCTAATGTCGTAAAACTTTACAGGTAAACTATGCTAAAGATGTTCTACAGAAGTTTCTAGATTAGGCTACATCTGCAAAATATAAATCTGCTTAACACAGCTTGTTATTATCTTTCAGAAAAATCACTTGCTGCAAGGAGGCTAATGAAATTAGTTGCTGGGCTCCTATTGAGTGGGACTCCCTAGCAAACAAACACATCTGCTTTGCTTTTGTGATGGCTATGACGGTTGCCTTCGATTTGCTTTTTTCCTTCCTTCCCTTCTCCTGCCTCCTTTCCCTTTACTCCCTAGTCTTGAGTCATTTTTCAGTCACAAAGAACAGTAATTTCATCCCCATTACTGTTAAAGTCCCCATAATCCTCAAGTGGTGGAAAGTGCCCTGTGCCCCCTAATTTGTACCATCCCACACTTACAGCCTAGACACAGTGTTTATATTTAACAGCGGGTGGGGGCGGAAGAAAGGGTTTTCAAAGCGGACTGTGTTTTCCCTTTTAATTTCTGCAATGCTTAAAAAAATTGCCTCTCCTGGAGGTCAGGGGATAAACTAGAAAACAAATTAGGAGCCTCGTTTGTGGTTTCTTCATTCTCAGAGCACACTGGTACAAACCAGAAGGATGGGGATTTACAGACTCCAATGAATTACACTGGGTCAGAGAGCTTCAAGCAAACCAGAGGCTTCTTCAGAACCATTTCACAGAGCCTCCATCAGCTACGTTGACCATGTAAGAAACCACACCAATGCCTGCAGGGCGAAAAACTCGGCACTTCTGATGCTAGCTTCCTGCAACCCGCCTTACGCCACTCCAGGGGCCATTCAGTCACTTGTGCACAGGACACAGGGATGCCCTAAGCAAAGATGTGTTCTTAGGGAGTAAAAAAACCTTTGAAAGGCAGTGGGGAGGAGGAGTCACCCCTCCATGCAGGTGATGGGACAACTATAGACCTGTGCTTCCTGTACTCAGCCCTCAAGAGCAGACAGTGAAAGGTTTGCCCACAAATAAACACTGGTCAATGCTACGATCCATGTGCAAGAAGTCTTTATTTATAAAAATAACTCAGTTCAGGTTTTATTTACTTCTTAACTGACTTATTTATTTTTACTTTATGTGCACTGGTGTTTTCCCTGCATATATGTCTGTGTGAGGGTGTCAGAACTCTCGGGGCCAGAGATACAGACAGTTGTAAGCTGCCATGTGGGTACTGGCAATTAAACCCAGGTCCCCTGGAAGGGCAGCCAGTGCTCCTAACCACTGATCCATCTTTCCAGCCCTCCTCCCCGGTTAAGGTTTTGAGTTTTCTTAAAACACTTTGGTAGCATACTGAATGATTTATATTTCATGGTTTTTCTTATTTTGGTTACAGGCCTTCATATTGTCCATGTTGGCCTTGACTTGACATGCAGCTGAAAATGACCTTGAACTCTGGTCCTCCTGCATCTACTTCCGGGATTACAGGCATGTGCTGTACCCTCTGCTTACTTCTCATTATTAATGTTTGTATATTTGCCACTCCATATCCACGAGTTATGCTTCTGTGGATTCAATCAATTCCGCATGAAAAAAAAATTGAAAACTTTACAGCTCTACTGAATATTTTACAGACTTCCTCTATCCTGACTATACCATATACAGTTCAGAATGTGAACTATATACATGACAGTCACCTACTATTACATATAATATAGTTCAGTTGGGTCAGCATATGAACTATGTACATGTTGCTCACCTTCTATAATATATAATACAGTTCAGCATGTAAATACATACATGATGCTCACCTCCTATAATATACAATATAGTTCAGCATGTAAACTACATGCTTGATGCTCACCTAATATATACAATAAAGTTAGTTCAGCATATGAACTACATATATAACACCCACCTATATCATACATAATATACTTAGCTCATCATGTAAACTATGTACATGATGCTCACCTTCTATTATATATAACACATTTGAGCATGTGAACTACATACATGATGCTCACCTATTATATGTCATTAATCATAAATATTAAATCCTCTAGCAATGATCTAAACATCTAGTGATTATTTAAACTATGCAGCATTGATGTAACCAGAGTGACATAAATGTCATAAATTATTGCTCAACCAGGATTCTGGACACAGAGAGGTGTCCCTGGATGGTAACTGAGAGTTGACTGTTAGTAGTGATCAATACCCAAAAATCCCATCACAGTAAATTTTCCCATTTCCTATGTGGCAATCTGTCTGTGGCAGTATCCAAATAAGTTCATAGAGCATACTTATTAGGAGAAAATAACCTTAGGCAATCTGGCTGTAATCAAAGGGAAATGAGCAGAGAAACATATTTAGCACATATGCATCCATGCATACATAGACACACTTGTACACACACACCTCTTTGTGTATAGAACACAAAGGCATTGCTGTATTTTGGATGACTGCTAATGTTAGGGTAGATACAGAGGCTCCTTATTCAGGAAAGGTAGATGTGGGGAAAACCCTTCTGAAAAGGAAAGAAAGCTTCGAAGACAGGCTGGGGGGGCGCCACGGTCAAGAGGGGATACTGAAACAACAGGAAAGAAGTTCTGAAATGCAGAGCATTAAAAAATATCACATTAAGTGTGCAAAAGTGTTTGAACCACACAGGGAAAATGATGACTAGCATAAATTGAGGGGGCACAGAGGAGAAAACGTCACCGAGAGAGGCAAGATCCCCACAGGAGGCTGTGAGGTGATCTGTGAGCTGTGTCGGTGATGGGGAGGCTGTGGCCTCTTGCCTAGAAGAAGTTGGACATATGTCCCTATGCCTAAATGTCTCACTTCAGTCATGGAGGTTCATTAGCATGGGCAATTTGATATTATGATATCAATTGAGAAAAAAGGACTATGTTGGCATGAATGAAGAGGGGAGGCTTAGAGATGAAGGCACTAATCGGAGCAAGAAGACGGTATGTGTAGGCTGAACTGACCAGCCCCTGCATCCTGGCCATGCATTGGTGAGATAGAGCTCGTTGAAAGAGAACACTGACTGCTGATTTTCCTTTAAATCAGGGTAAGAAGCACCCATCAATAGTGTTTTCTCAAGTTTATGTTATGATAATAATAATAAAAAAATCAGCAAAACATAGCTAACTTTTAGGTCACTTAGATCTAACAAATAACAAACATATAGTCACAAAACTGGCAAAGTATTTGTAAAGGCCTAAATAATGCGGCATGTTCTGTGACCTTAGACAATTACTCTGGGCATGAGTCTCCCCGTGCTTATGTGAACTTGGTCCATAACCGGACATGGCGTATTGCCTGTACTGGCAGCGTTTATCACTACAGAAGAGATATACAGACTGTAGCTACATCCATAATGGAACACAACAAGAAGGGATGAAAATCTCACCACATGGACCTTCAATCACGGGACCTTGTCGAGATCAGGCCCAGTGAAATAAGCGACACACAGGAGGATGAACATCGCACGTTTCCACTTAGGGACCTAGTATAAACAAGCTGTAGGGGACTTAAGGTGGAAGCTTCCGAGGCCTGGGGAAGGGAAAAGTGAGGGCTGGTACCTAGTGAGTACGGCATTGAAAAGGATGGGAGGGAGGGAAGTTTCCCCAGTACAGATGGGTGACAATTCCATAAAACCGGGTTAATATCCTGAATTTTACATTTAGAAGTTACTAGGGTAAATACCATATATTCTGTCACCATAAACAATGCAGTAGCCGTTCATTTCTTTAAACCATAACTAGAAAACAATTAATCCCTTTATTTAAACCATAACTAACGAATGAATTATGATCACCCCAGATCACTGGAAGTGTGTCTAAACCATGCTAATCTTCAGGTCCACGTGTGTTTTTAATGGCATCAGTGATAAATGCTGCTTATTAAAATGTTAAAACACAATGAGCATGATCAAGCATTTTCTCTGGCCAGGGAAGATGACTCAGTGAGTAAAGTTCTTGCTGGGCAAGAGTGAGACCCCGTGTTTGAATCTCCAGACCGCAGGGAAAGCCAATGCGGCAGTGTAGGTATTGGATCGCTGTGCCCATGTCCAGTGTAGGTATTGGATTGCTGTGCCCATGTCCAGTGTAGGTACTGGATCGCTGTGCCCGTGGTAAGCAAGGTAAAGAGAAGACAATCTCTGCAAGCTCACGGGCCCTGCCAGCCAGGTGTGTGCAGTATCAAACAACAGTCCCTGCCTTGAGAAGGTGAAGACACACATCAAGGTCATCCTTAAGCCTCCACACATGGCTGTGGCATGAACATGCCTGAATATACATATAACACACACACATTCTCTTAATGATATAGTTTGAAAATTAGATAGTATGACATTCATGTGAATAGACTGTCCACTTAATTTACAAGTTTTTTCAAAAATATCATCAAAATATATTCTATGTCAATTTTGACATCAGCTCAATGATACCCGTAAGTCCTGGAGTCTCCAACTCTACCATGTCCCCTCTCCTGAGATCCCGGACATAGGACAAGGAGGTGATGGGCAAGCATGACTAATCTCCACCACTAATCCACACATTTATCATAAACTAAATTATTGGAAATTAAAGTATTATGGAATACTAGTTTAAGATTTACATTTATTTATGCGGTGAGATACCTGTTTAATGAAGCAAAGATGTTTTGCATTCTTTTATGATGCATTTGTTTGACTCTGGGAAGCTGTGCCACTTTACCTGGGTAAACCTTTGATTGGGTTAATAAAAAGCTGACTGGCCAATGGCTAGGCAGGAAAGGGAAAGGCAGGACAGCCAGGCAGAAAGAATAAATAGAAGGTATAAAAGAGGAGATGGGGAACAAGAAAAGAAGAAGAAGAGGATTCTAAAGTGGCCAGTCACCCAGCATACAACCAGTCACAGAGTAAAAAGGAAAAAAAGAGAGATAGAATAAAGAAAGGTAAAAGTCCAGAAATAAAAGGTAGAAGGAATAATTTAAGAAAAATTGTCTAGAAACAAGCCAACCTAAGGATGGGCATTCATGAGTAAGAATGAGTCTCTAGGTATTTATTTGGGAGCTGGGTACAGGCTCCCAAAGAGCAAAGAGGAAAAAAAGAAACAAACTAACAACAATATAGCTTGTGTTTAATAATTTTATTTATTCTTTAAAAGTTTGTTTTTATTTTATGCATATTATTATTTTTACTGCATACAATACACTGTGTATAGGCTTGGAGCTCACAAGAGACCAGAAGAGGGCACCAGACCCCTGGAACAAGATTTATGGATGTTTGTGAGCTACCAGGTGCATGCTGGGAACCAAATTCAGGGCCTCTCAAGCGCTGCTGAGCCTTCTCTGAAGCCCCTTAGTAATAATTAAAAGCAATCACAGATATTTAATATCTGCCGCTGCTTTTTTTATACCAGCAACTTCACCATCATCCGCCAGCTCACATAATCACAGCCAAGACCACTTCCTTCTGCATAAAAACCAATCTTTGTAAAACTATTGAACAACTGATACAAACAGTTAAACAGACTGTCCCAGCTCAGGCTGCTTCAACCTTTTTTTTCTTTAGCATATTTTTGTACAAAAGGTAACTATTCAGTTTTCATATATATATATATATACATATATATATTTATATATATATATATATTTAATGACTTCAGAAACATTCGATACTTTATTAGAAAATGGGTTCTGGGTGGGAAGATTCTTCCCAACGCTTGGCTAATGCTGCTGAGCGTGCTAAGGGAGGGAAGGTTAAGCTATGGTGTACTCAGGGGTAAATGTATCCACTGCCTCTTTGCCTTAGGATATTTTAAACCCATGACATTGGTTCTATCATATTGAGACCTTTCAACTTAATTATCCTTTTACAGCCTCTGAAATGCACTCACACTGTGAGGTGGCAGTGTTAAGATGCCAACAGTTGATTTTGAAGGCACACCGTTCTGGCCAGAGCACCCACCCCAGAACACTCCCATAGAGGACAGGGTATGAGCATCGCCCACTGCTTCCTTTGGACCATCTCAGTTTGCAATCTCTCCATGCAGTTGCTCCCTGATGCTGAAGCACCACAGCCTAGCCATTGCTTCTGGGCTCTACCAAGCCAGACACCTCCAGTGGACGGCTTTGGCTGAGGACCTAGGCCTACTGCTCCAGAGAATGCAGACACAAGCTTCTGACTGACACAGAGGGAAGGATGTACTGTCTGGGTAACAGCTGGAAATCACAGAGGTGAGTAGGCCCATTGTGCTGCTTGAAGGGTAGACTGGGGCCACAGGCCAGGAAATATTCCTTGGTGACCAGGTACATGGAAGTACAGAGGTTGCTCTTCTCTCTCCTGAGACAACGAAACACATTTCAAAACCCTGCAGAAGGCTTTGATTCCGGTACGTGTTAGGCTGAGCTAAGAGGCTTTAAGCCCTACTCCACTGCTCCACAGTGCTGAGGCCTTCAGCTGTAGAGGTTCTGTTACCCTCATTGTGAATTCTGATAAGCTCTCCAGACTTCTTTAAAGACTGTGTTTAGTCTGTCTATGTGAGCACTAACCTTCTGCAGCTCTTCTTTTATCTTCCAACTTCAAAGTTAATTTTGAACAGAAGGTTTACTTTGCTACGGAGTTCTGAAAGTTTGATACTGTCAGGGACAATGGGCTGAAGTTTCTAGAAATGCATTTCAGACTCTGGAAGAACTTGCATTGGCGAGACACATCCTCCTCCTCGGCAGGAGGCTAGGATTCCTGAAAGAAGCATTGTGTACACTTGGCTCACAAGATCCTGGAGGCCTCCTACTCGGGGACACAGCATCAGGTCAACTCTTTGTTAATCACCATAGTGAGTTTTCCAAGGATTTCACATATTTGTGTCAATCTGAGATGAGCAGTTACTTTAAGGTGACAGAGAGAAGCACATTTGGCATCAGGCACATTAGGGATGGGATCTTGAGTTTTGGATAAAAACCAAAGGTCACCTAACTTCTGGGAACTTTTCATTCCTGCTCTGGAAAGGGAAGATATTGGTATCTGCCCCACCATTATCTGGTCAGCTTCCAGGGTGAAATGTTGCTTAGCCAAAGAAAATGTTTCTGTGTTTTCAAAAATGAACCTTGAATCTATATTGACATTTGTAAGAAAAAAATATTCTGGTCTACATCCACAGAGCTTTTCTGATATTTCAAATCCTGATCATAACACTACCACACAAACTTTTTAATAATTAAAGCTGAGGTCTATCAGTATGTTACAAGGGTCATGGACATGTACTATTGATGGAGTACAAGAAGACCAACAGGTCCACGGTACCATAGTGTATTGCTTTTAAAAAGGAGAAAGATAGAAGCTGACGTGTCCAGAGTTGCAAGGTGTACTTCCTGAATGCAGAAAAGGGTAACAGGAGGGAGTTCAACCACCGAGACCAGAAAACTGTCCTCCTTAATGAGGATATGTAGCCTTTGACCTAGGAAGCATATTTAGACCTAGCAGTCAATCAGCGTCCCACTTAGTGATCTGAACTAAATGTTTATACGTCCGCAAAGGACAGAGCAACAGGCAAGCAAACGGAAGCCTAAGAGCAGGTTATAACCTTCCAGCAGCTCTTAGGACAGACACTGTGAAAGGCCCTGGCAGACGAAACACCCCATCATGTTGAGTGTCCCTGTCTGCATATAGCTCTATATTCTGTACAACTAATAACCCCTCTTGGTTTCTGTAGATTTTATCTGGCTCTGGCTTGACACAAGAGATCCTTTTTGTCTAGTCATGTTCCCGAATCGGTGCCAAATCAGGACTATAGGCTTTCCTTCACAATGAGGCAAAAAGTCACATGGGCAGAGAGTCACAAGATGAGACGTCTCTACAGAAGACCCGCTGCACACTAGACTTCTGTGTGACGCGGCAAGTCACGTCAGTTGTCCAGATTCTCACTTCTCAGTTATCAGAATAAGCTTTGAAGACCTCCATTGTAGCCAGGTGTGGTGGTGCATGCCTGTAATGCCAGTACTCAGGAGGATGACACATGGGAGTTACGAGTTGAATACCAGTCTAGGTGGCAAGATTCTGCCCAATAAACACAGATACAAACCCATTTTTTTTTCTTTCAAAATGTATTCTGCCTGAAACTGTGAAGGGTCCAATATGTTGGCCATCTTTCTAAGTAACATTCAAACCTGCTAATTCCATGGATTCTGGCCAAGGATGAGAGATGCTTGCATCCGAGATACAGTTTTCAATCCTGACACAGCAAAGGGTAGGAACTTTAAGTTCCTATCTGTTCCCCTGACCCAATGACCCAAAGGAGCATCACTGAGAATTCCATATAGATTAGATGTTTCAAGATCACCTTGCTACACCAGAAAAAACAAAATCCCAGAAGAGGGCAAACTTGCTTGGCGTCTGCTCCAGAGGGAGCCAGCATCTTGTCACGGACAGAATGCAAATTCTTCCATGCTTCAGGTAGAAAACAGCATGTTTAGTTTCCAAAACTGTTTGCCAGACAAACACCTCTAAAACCTCTCCTCCACTAAGGCCGTGAGTGTCCGTCTTACTTAGGATGCCTACTGCTGAGAAGAGACACCATGACCATGGCAACTCTTATAAAGAAAACATTGAACTGGGGTGGCCCGCTTACCATTTCAGAGGATCAGGCCATTGTCAGGATGGTGAGCACGGTGGCCTGCGGGGAGATGTGGCACTGGGACTGAGAGCGCTACGCCCCGCAAGCCAACAGGAAGTCAACTTACTGTCACACTGAGTGAAGGCTGAGAAAAAGACATCAAAACTCGCTCGCTCCCGCAGTGACATACATCCTCCAATGAGACCACACCTACTCGAACAAGGCCACGCCTCCTACTACTGCCACTCCCTTTGGGGGCCATTTTCTTTCAAACCACCACCATGTCTCTGATTACAAGATGTGTCCAAGAATAACAAGTATGAAAGAATAACAAAAACTTGCATCCTGCATTGTTAACAGTTCAGAAAACATAAACTTCCTGTTGTAACTAGCCTCAGGATGAAAACCAGAGTGTGAAGAATCAACTCCTAACCGATTGCCATTGCCAAATAATCTTCATCCTACAAAAATCAAGCTTTCTGGGTTAGAGAAAAGCAAGGTTCCTTGCAGAACTCAGCTCTGATTCAGACAGTCTTGAAAGGAACGCGGACACATGGACAAGATCGCATATAAATCTCATCCTATTTTCTCAGTACTCCTTTGACTTTGGACACGGCATTTAATTCACATCTCCAGCACACTGGACCCTCTTGGCTACCGCGTCCAAAATATTTCCCTTCTCCTTGTCAAGGATGCATCATTTTTCCTTTCCTTTTTTCATTGACGTTGACAGAACAGCCTTCAGTTCCCGGCAGAGTACAGCAGAGGGCACGTAGAGTTCCCTGTGCTGGCCGCACTGACCCAATGCAGCGTCCTCCTCACCACCGTCCCACTAACGCGAGGCCCTTTGTCACAGGCGATGAACATATGCTGTCACACTATCAAGAGTCACATTCAGATCAGAGCGCAGTCTTGGTGGGGAATATTTTGGGAGTAGTCGTAAATTTACAGAGACATACATCCATCACCGCATTTTCCCATGGAGTATTTGACTGCCCTGAATAGCCTCTGTGCTTTCCCAACTTTGCCTCCCCACCCCCTAATCCCAGGCTACCTCATTAATTTGTATTGGTTCCCGTTTCCCATAGCATCAGCGTGACCAGGTATCCTGGGATTTTCAAAACTGGGCTTCCTTCCCTTAGTCATGTGCATCTAAGTTTCCTGTGTCTCCGCGGCTTGATTGATCATTTCTTTTGAGCACTGAATATGGCTGCCCTGTCTGTACAGACTGCAGTTTCTTTATCCATCCACATACTGAGAGGCGTTCTTGTGGCTTCTAAATTGGGCACTTATGAATAAACCTGCTAGAGAGACCCACATGTAGGCTTTTTCGTGGACATACTTTCTTAGGTCCTCTAGGTAGCTACCACACAGCATACTTGTTGGGCTGTATGGTAAGAGCAGCCCGCCCTCCACAATGGCGATACCATTTTATCTTCCCATTGGAACAAATGAGTGTTCCTATCATACTCTGTTGCATATCCAGTGTGGCTCATGCTCTGGATTCTGCATTCTGGTACGTGTTTGTGGCACATGAGTATGAGCTCAACGCCCACTTCAGGGATTCTCAGCCAGCAACAGCAGCATCACTCTGGAGTCTGTGAGTTTCTCCTGAGCCTATCCTTTGCGTTTATCTTGTCTCAAGTGTTAACGCTCAGGAATGAACCCATTATGTTAAACACTTCAGGGAAGTGACGGTTACTATTACTATTAGCCTTTAAAGGACCTAAGGGACTGAAAGTAAGGAGTTTTGTTCTACACTCAGGAAACTCACTTTTACTTCCATCTGCTAATAAGAACAAAGCCCAAGGGCAACTCACCACCAGGCCCTGTTTGTCGTAGAAGCCAGTGAAAATCCATCCCTGGTCAGGCACTAGAGGCACTAAATAAATCAAAGCCTATGGAAACCATCCTTACTGATTAGCTCATTTGAACTGAGTTGTTACTAATTGCAGCTCAAATGTCCTAATGAATTTGTAAAATCCCTGTCTATTCACCTTTGCTTACTTTAAATCTACCTTGTCTCCCCAACTGTGTTAACTGAAACGGAGAATAAAATAAACTCAGGAGGAGCAGAGCGACTGACCCTGAGGACCTGTGAGCTCAGCTGTGATGGTTCCTCTGCTGTCCCAGGTGCTGATGTTGGAGCTGGAGGACCCAATCCTCCCATCACTTAGTGTCCAGAGGGAACACGGACCATTCTCCTTGAATGATGCTAAGAAGAAAAGGAATCTCCCCCCAGAAGTTCCCTTGGCCCCCACAGTTCTCTCTGACAACAATTTCATTAATTAAATGTTACTTAATTATCTTATAGTTAATATATTCAATTAAATATTGTATGATTTAGCATATTAAGTATAAAACTTAACTAAAAATGTCCAATGAAAATTTGGGAAAAAAACATCTAAAAATAGAAAGTAAAAACGTATGAAAATCTTAAAAACTTACTGATTCCATTGGGAGGAATAAATGCCTCTCTGGTTATTTATACAAAAGAAATTAATTTTACTAGGATGGTTTAGATTTCAGTGACTGTTTACTAACACACCAGCATATTTGAACAACCCTAAATTACACAACTGGTACATGTAACTACAGGATCTTTCTCTGTTATGATGAGACACAGGTCAAAGTTAAATGGCCTGGAGAGGTGACCAGCTCTTCCGGAAAGGGCTCTTACTTTCTAAGACTGGAACTTCTAGTTCTCACAAGGCAAGGTTAATAATGTAGCCTAGGGTCATTCAAGATTTCGGACTGCTGTCCTACTGTGGACCCAGCCTGTTTATTTAACCCGCCTTTAAGAAAACAAGGTAATAATCAGTCTTACTTGTCTTGGATTTCCCATGCAATCAGCTTTTACAATCTAAGCTAATGCATAGCTGGTTAATCTTAAATCATGGGCTCTTTCATGCCCCTGGCATGGATAATGCATGTGTATCATTTATTCTGTACTTGAAAATAGCAAATACAGAAGAAGAAAGCAACTTCCTAAAGTCAACCACAAAAGTTGAAAACAACCATTTAGGAGTATTAGAGGATATTCAATGTTTGCAGTCTGAGTCAGTTGGGATCAGTTGGAATCAGTGACTTAATAGATATGAAACTCTGTTAGAGATTTCCATGAAGAATCCCATTCCTTCCCCATGTGACACTTTCTGCAGAGCATGGCGCCCTGTTAGGGTCAGACACATAAACATACAAAGACAAAATTCAGCTACACACAAGGAGAGATGCAGGCACAGGGACAAACAGATTCATGGGACAGCCTTCAGCCATGCACAGACTCAGACTCATCCAACAGACAGAGGGAGCAAGAAGTAGAGAACTCAAATCTGAACTTGTGTGGTGATATTTCATTTGTATTTTAATAAATAAAATAAAGCTTGCCTAAAGGTCAGGGAGTAAAATAGCTCCGCTGGTCACTTATACAGACCAGGCAGTAGTGACACCTTTAATCCCAGTAGCCAGCCACAGAGAGGAATATAAAACAGGAGGAGACGGGTCTCATTCAGAGTCTCATTCTGAGATTCCTGGAGGCAGGATCGCCATTTCGGACTGAGGTAGAGATAAGAGCCAGTGACTGGCTCTTTTGCTCTTCTGACCTTTCTGAACTTGAACCCCAATATCTGTTTCTGGGTTTTTATTAATAGTGCCACAGACTGGATCTTGGGTAAATAACTCCAAGGGGAAGTGTTGTTTTGTTTTGTTTCTTTCCTTCATGCAATAAGGATGCATTAGTGGTAACTCAGTCACTCATGTGTGTGATCTGTACAGCAGGGTGAGGCGGTGCATTTAGAAAACAGCAAAACAAGTGATTAATAAATCCACCATCAAAAGTGAAAAGAAAAGAAGGTTTAGAAAAGCATTGATAAGACAGAAATAGACAACTTGATGAAGAGGAAACAGAACCAACTGATACACATATGAAAAAATGAAAAGCAAATTATTATTATTATTAATTATTATTATTATTATTATTATTATTATTATTATTATTTTCAATCTAGGGTTTCTCTGTGTAGCCTTGGCTGTCCTTGAACTTGTTCTATTGATAAAGCTGACCTCAAATTCAGAGACTAACCTGCTTCTGCCTCCCAATTATTTTTTTAAACCAGTGAGCTGACGAAAAATGCTTAAAAATATATGTCACTACCCTACACCCCCTCCTTTCCTGACATCGCTATGGTCAGTCTACTGTGTCTCACACTAGGGCCATGATGTGCAGATTCATCACAGATCCAAAGCAACTGGGTCACGTGATCAATTGTTCTCTCCAACTCTATGATCCTACATCAGGCTTCTATCTCACGAAAGTTGGTTGCTACTGTTGCTACAGTGGTGGGCAGCTGCCTAACCTAAGTACTAACAATGGTCATTGCTCCAGGAAAGAGACCCACAGAAAGAAGGGTGAATTTTTTGGCCTTTAAATCATACATGTCCACATAATTTTTTTTTTCATTTAAATACTGCCTGGCCCCTGTCCCGTTATCTGTAGCTTCTTATTGGTTGATTCTCATATCTTGCTTTAACCACAAGGTGGACCGCTTACCAGGAGAGATCTTAACCTGCGTCCATCTCAGAGAGGAGAGGCATGGCGACTCACTATGGCGACTGCCTGAAGCGTCTCCCCAGCTCTGCTTCCTTTTTCCCACAGTTCTGTTCTGTCTACTCTGCCTACCTAATTTTCTGTCTCTTAAAGGGCCAAGGCAGTTTCTTTATTAATTAACCAATGAAAGTAACAGACAAATAACTCTCCTCCATCATTTCCCCTTTTTCTGTTTAAACAAAAAAAGGCTTTCATTTTAACATAGTAAAATTACACAAAGAACCCGCAGAGAGAGGACTGCTGAACTTGCCTAAAGGTGAGATGATCTTTCGGGGTTCCTGATTCATGAAAGAGTCTTCGAGACATTCTTCAGGACACAGCAGATAGTGACTGAATTGTCTTTAAAATTTCCTGCTTCATGGAAATGTCTGCTGGATACCATGGGCCTGAAGGCCAAAGATGGATGCCCCAACAGTACAAAAGAACTTTGGGTGACTGTCCAAACAGCGAGTTGTCTCTGTCATTTCTAGAGTTTGAAAGTTGTATATATCTTGTTTATTTAGGTAGTATTATATCCTTCTGGAGTCTTTGATGGAGTTGAAGAATGGTTCAATAGTTATAGTTTTCCTTAGTTATGATAAAAGATAAAATAGATTTAAATATTGTAACTGTAATTCTTGCTTGATAACTGTTATGCTATATGTAATAATTTTTCTTTTATGACTTCAGTGATTTAAAGAAAACCACTGATGAGAAATAAACACTCACAAATAAAACTTCATTTATCATAAGTTCATAATCCACATCATGAACAATATAGCCTAGCCATAAGATAATGAAACAGCAACATACAATATACAAAAAGAAGATGTGTTCATATTTGTATTTATTCTTGTAATACAACATGCTAGAAAGGAATTTCAAGGGAGCTATAAACAGCTGTCTCCAGTCATTATGCCTACATCTCTAAGAAAGAAATACTGCCATCTGATCAATAGAAACAGTGCTTGGATAGTTATATGGCTTATGTTGCTCATCCAAAACAATTAATGATAGGACTGGAAGATCAGCGATTTTGATCAAACAGTTCTATTACCCTTCTTGCTTTAACAATAGGCATAAACATGTATTTGCAGATTTAATTTCAGTTATATGCATTACTCATTTTTCAAAGCTTTCCTTTCCCTTCCAATTTAATTCAATAGGTGTTGTAATTACCAGTTCGTTATATCCTTAAAATTAATCTGCAAAAGTTGCTTTGCAAACCAAGGAACATGGCTGCCGTTCATGCACTCACGCTTCCGACAGATCGTCAGTATTTCGTCAACTGTCTGCTGGGGAAACTTCAGCTCTCATTTATTTCCCATTTTTTTCTTTGTTTTAATTTAGTCTTGGAAAAGACCAACAGCATTGTTGAAGTGGGGGGGGAGGCGACTCTAGCAGAAGACCAAATGCTGCTGAGAATGTTCTAAAAAGTTCCCCGTGAATGAGGACACATAGCCTGGGGGCTGGTTTGTCTGGCAAGTTACGGGAAGGTAGACAAAGCACACAGGGCACCGGAGCTACTTTTCAACTCACGACACTGGTGTGGGGTCTGTGCAGGCACAGCACCAAACACACGGGCAAGTTCAGTAGGAGTGAGCTTTTCCTAAATATTCTGACAAAGAGATATCCCGATAGGACCTCGTTTTAGGTTTGGAGTAGGGACACATGATAATGGAAAGTATCAGTGGCTTCTATCATTGCTTTTACCAAATATATGGTAAGAAACGACTTCATGGGAGACTGATTTTGGCTCATGTTTGAGAGTGGAGTCTGTCACTGCGGAGGAGTCTTCAATGCCCACAGCGATGGCTGAAGGATATGAATACTTGTTTTTACCCAAGCAGACCAGGAAGCCTAGAAAAAGGAATGTTCATATCTGTCTGGTTTTCTCTTTTCTTCCTTCTATTCAGTCTGGGCCTTCAGCTCCCATGACAGAGCCACTCCCATTGAAGGTGGATCTTCCTTCCTCATTCAAATCTGTTGGAAAATGTCTTCCTAGTCATATGCAAGCGAGTCTAAACCCAGGCAAGTTGTCAATAAAGATTAACCATCCCCGGTGGCTCAGGAGCAATCCTCATTGTGGAAGGACTTTACTGTGTGCTCCAATGTCCTGCGTCCCGAGCATCAGGACTGAATGCCCAATCCCACACAAGGGCTCTCCATCATCCAGAAGCCCATGCATGAATGAGCATGTTCATGATTGTCCCCTAAGATACACAAGTCCTACTGTTCTAACCAACTGTCATTATTCAACTTAGTTTGGTTGATGTAGTTGCTGGGGCATTAAAGATGGAAGTGAGCAGAGCTAATCGGCTCCCCCATGGGACAATGTTCCACAGTCTATCAGCTGTTTCCATCACCTTCTAGTATGTCCTAGTAATGTACTGAAGTGAGTCCACTGGTCTAGAATAGCGACATCATACACACAGGAATAAAGCACTCACAGGTTCCCCCTTTCTTGGTTAATAAGCTGTTTCCTAGCCTGATAACAACTGAAATTATACAAGCAGCATGTTCCCCCCGATTCTCCAGAACATGTGATCATTTCTTGGATTTTGTTTGAGGACATACATTTATGCATTATTTTCTTTAAAGCAAAATCTGATTTAATATATGTACATCACATAAGCCCCAAGTCATTCAGCTTCTTAGTCCTCACCAGAGCCGTATAAAACCTCGGTGATAGCATGTATCAATTCTGTTCACTGAATCCGAGTTTGACAGCGGGTCTACACAGGACTCACTGCGTTACTAGGTTACACTGCCAAGCCGTTTCTGTGCATCAGCAAGTGTAATTTCCCCATTCTTGATAAGAAGCTGCCAGTATTGGTTCAAAGTTGATAGAAGGAACAGGAAAAGGGTTGAGGAATGGGAAAATAATTTGTTGGGGGATTTTAGGAGTCAGACCAGCACTCACTTCAAGCCAACCAGGCTGAAATGACGGAACCCCTGTAGAAGAGCGTGTTTTCTAGACGTTCGTAAAGGCAGTGGCTGAATAAAAATCTCCATGATAAATCATAATGCTGAATTATGTTCCAAGTTCCACCAAAAACCACAAGTATGCAGAAAAGATAATTATTCATGGGGGCCCAGTGTAGCAAACTTATAAATAGGCTTATAAACAACTAAGGCATTTGAGCTAATCTAAACACGAACCATTTTGTTATCAATCTTTTTCTTGCTAAATGCACAGATGATTTAGGAATGATTTAGATGGCCCAGAGTCTCACAGAGTTCAAGGATGTCATTACAATTTAGATCTGAAATAGTCACCAATGGTCCATGCGTTCAAGGTTTGGTTTCCGCCAGAGGCATTACAGAAAGAATAATGGAACCCTGAATAGGGAGGCAAGTGGAAGAAAGTCAGATCACTAGGGTCCCTCCCTGCCATTTTCTGGTTGTTTCTGTGTACCTCACTCCCCATTGTGAGGCGTACCACTGCCATGAGGCATGCATGTACCATGTCCTCCAGTATAGAATATCCTGGTACACCATCATGCACTGTTTAGTCCTGTTCAAAGTGGGATCTGGGAGAAGAGTTTCCTTTACCCAAACTCCCCTACATGTTCATTTCAAGTATCCTCAAAACTCCTTGTCCTGAACCAAGCTGCTACCCCCACCTCTGTGACAGGGAGAAAGACAAACAGCGAAAAGATAAGAGTTTTCAAAACACTGCATCCTTGAATAGAGCTGGAGGCTAAGAATTTCCAACAGAGGTTACTATATTTGCCCCATGATATAAAACTGTATGCCATGGGAACAGGAAATCAGAGGCTTCTGACGGCCAAGCTCACAATCGGCGTGACGGTCGATGCTCCCCCATGGGACAATGTTCCACAGTCTATCAGCTGTTTCCATCACCTTCTAGTTCTTTAACCTTTGTTACGTGCTCATTTGAAAGCAAAAGTAAGGCTATCTTACATCATTCCCTGGACCACACAGAACACCCCACCGTGATGTACCGGGCTGCCACAGGCCTGAAGGTGAAGCGTCAGCCAACCACAACCCAAGTCTTCAGAAAGTAGGGGCCCAAGTCAACCTTTCCTGCTTATAAGTTGATTATTGCAGGGATCACTGCAGGAAATGGAACCATTCTCGAACATCCCACTCGTCTTGGGGCCAGGCTCATCATATAGCGGTTGCTCCTTGGCGAAGGAATAATCACAACAGTGCTTCCACAGGACGCTGCTGGACTATAGCATCAGCAAACATCTGGATAAGTAGGGTTCTAACTGACGGACATGTCAAGTACAGTCTGTAAGATCTCTGTGATTTTCTCCCGTGTGGGACTGCTGTCACACAAACAACGGGGTTCAGTCCCAGGCTGCACACTGGCCATCCCTAGCTCCTCATAATTTTCTTCGGCACCTCAGTTTCTTCTGAGCTATGTAGGAAGCAGTCTTCTGAGGCTTTAAGAGCAGCACAGAGGAAGCTCAGCAGTAGTATACTGTGCTCATTTTGCAGGCTCGAGGAGGTCTATGGTCCTACAGAGAACTGACTGCCCTTTCCAGAAGCATCAGCAATAACTCCAAAAACAGCCGCCTTGTCTGGCTACACTCACTCAAGGAGCACCTGGACCTCTCCTGCAGAATTGCTACAGTTGGTCCATTCTAACCCCTCCCACCCCCAGCACTGGCCAAAGTGTTAGCTGTAAGTCTCGGGGGGCAGAAACAGCTGTCAGGAAGGCTCTGGTCCATCCTGCATCCTGAATTCTGTCCTGACCTGCAGACACAGTGGGATGCCATCCAAAGCAAAAAGTGTTTACATCTGCATTCTAATAGCGAACTTCCTTCTAATGCTCTTTTAATGTTGATTATTTTAAAAGCTTCTTAATGGTTTAATGTGTTATAAATGCACTAAAAACATGTTGCCCTTTGGCAGAGCCATTTAAGAATTAGAACACCTTTAATTTTTTTCCCCTGGCAAATAAACTTAAATTAAAAATGAGTTCTGTTCTGTTCCATTAGATCATTGGCCTTTATCCATCCTGTATAACAGTCATAATTAAATCAACTCTTACCTGCCCCCAAATTCCATGGGTCAGGAGTGCAGGCCTCAATACATACTGTAATGGGGTTGAAAACTGATAAGAGGCAAACGAGCAAGCTAGTCTTTTGCAGGGACTTAACTGAAGATCAGTGTTTCTCCTTCAAAGAAGGACTAAGGACAATGATCAAATCCAAGTGGAGGGAGGCCAGCATCAGGAGAACGACAGCATAGTAGGGTCTGAGTTCCACATAACACCCCCCTGCTAGAAACCTACTATTACTCATTTCTGTCACGCAAATCTGATTCATATTTATTTAAAAAGAGTCACTCTAGTGTACGGAAAGCACAGGAAATTCTATTGCCAAACCAGCATTCCCAAATCTCAGGACATTTAGAGGAGGTCCATCCAGTACGGGAGAATGGACCACAACATTCATTCACCACTTTGAGCAAAACATAGATTGGGCTCTCAAGTTGTGATAAGAGCCAAACCCCCATGGTGAGAAGGCAGAGCTCTACCCTGAAGGGACTCTTTCCTCTTCTTGTGGTCTGTTCAACAGAAGTCCTGTCAAGGACACAACACAACTATACAAATATATGCATTCAGGTGCAAATGGACAACTGCCATTGTGAAAGTCAGCAGAGAGGCTAAACCGCACAGCACCTTAGGCTGTGCCCTTGCTTCCCACAGGCCGAGCAAAGGACAGTTGAGCTGTTCAACACTTTGTGTCGCTGAGGATGCATGTATTCAGGGAGACTACGTAGCACTATGCCACCAAATATGGATTTTAATGTAATGAGTCAAACGTTCTCAGTGCAATTATATAAAAACTTGAACCAAGTGTATAAAAGAAAAATCCACAAATATATATACACATCTATGCTAGGAGCATGAAAACACATGCTCCCCTTCTTAGTATAAAATACCAGGTTTATAAAATAGACATACTCCGCTCGTACGCATCATTCCAGCATCGCTGGGTTTCAACTCCATCGCAACTGCACGTTGTGCTTGACTCGCTGAAATTTATCTAAGTCACCAAGGCAGACTTTTCAGCGAAGACTTATTAATTAAAAGCCAAAAGTCGGTGCTTAACAACTCAGAATAGGTCATAAAAAGAAATCCCATGGGGGAGGAGATAAAAAAGTGATCTGAGCAACTGAAAAGCACAATCGATCCGTGTGGCAGGGTGGCTATAGCTGGGAACTCTGCTAAGTGGATAAGTCACTTAAGAAGGGACAAATCCTTCAGGGTTCCATATGCATGAGCACATGTAGACCGTGCGTTCGTAGACCATGCGTTCAGAGGGAAAAGGCAGAACTGTGGGCTGCAGGGGCTGTCCGGGGCCAATGTGGCCTTCATGTGAGCAAGCGCAGTGTAAGAGGAAAGTGGCTCAGTGATTGCTCAATGGACCCAACACTACCGAAGTGGATATTAGACCCAGTTAAGGTGACGAGTGTTGCTTTTTGTGTATTTTACTAACATGAAGAAGGAAAATGGCTCCTTCCTTTGTCCTTACCCCATTTATAACTACCTGATGTTGTTATTTTACTCATATGAATTTGAATGTGCAAGTGTTTACACCATCAGTTTCCCAAATATATAAACAGAAAATCAGAAATCTCCACCCTCGGCACAATGCCTGATACTTAAAAGGTTAAGAGTACATTTCAAAGGTATAAGTATTCATTTTTGCAAACATGTTTAGTTATATTAATCCTGAGGACTCAAGCTCAGCTTTCTCCCAGCTCACCAATTATAATTATCCTTTTGTTAAAGATAAGCATCCCTTAACTTTCGGGGTGAGTTATTAGCAAGTCACTTAACCACAGCTGGCCAATAACCAGGATACATGGAAAGTGAGGTCCCCAAATAAAACACGCACAAAGTCAGCTGTAAAAACAAGTCTAACAATATTATCCATTTTTCTATTTCAATTACGTATCACTAAATGGCCCGGGGTAAAAAGGATGCTCCAAATACTATGACTATAATATGCCCTAACAGAAAACACACACTAAACTTCATTTTGCTTAACTGTATGCTAAAGTAATTTTAATTCTCTGATGTTATCCAACTATGGCTCAACTGCAGAGCTGGGAAGTCCCTGGATGTGTACAGTTACCCTGAAGCCAGCTTCTGACTATGCTTGTCTTTGAAAACATAACTCACACAGGTAGGACACTTTACTGTTCTCAAAGAACCTCATTGTAAAGGGTATAACCTGACCTTCATCTCCACTTCTGATGCTGTGGGGAGGGACTGGCTGGTGTCCCTGTTCAGAGATGAAGAAGTGGGCAAGAACAAAGGAACTGGGTGACAGGACATGTTTCCATGGAGAGCCTACGCCTGCACTTGGAAGTAGCCACCAGAAATACAAAGGCCAGTGCTCTGGAGAGATGCTACACATGATCCCCACAGAAATCTGACCCAGTGATGACAATGTATCCATGAGCCTTGGGGAAGAGGATGGGCAGAAAGCAGGGCTCAAGCTAGATACAGTTTCATGGGTGTCGCCATGACAGGACAGAGCTCAGTACATTACAGACACCTAAACACAGACTGGCTAGAACAAAGGGTTTCCCGTGAGTCTGTCCAAAACTGAATTCTCAACGCTAGGCAACTCTGTGAGCCCTGACATCAACAGCAGTTCTCAGGCTTTAGTTTCAAGATCTCAAGTATTTCAAAAATATGTAAAACATTTCTAAAGGATCTTTGGTAATAAAAAAAAAATCAGGTCCTCAACATCAAACTCTTTTGAGTGAACAAGTTAAGGCCTGGCTGGGTGATGTAGGCCTGTAATCCCAGCTTCTGAGGAAGTGGGAGCAGGAAGATGGCAAGTTCAAAGCCAGCCTGCATGACTTCATAAAACCGTGCATCAAGGTAGGAGGTATAAACAGAGAAGGATGTAAAAACACAGTGGTGAACACAGAAAGTGTATGTATGTGAGACCCTGGGTTCAATGTCCAGTGGCACACACAGAAAAGTCAGATGGCTAAAATAAATGACAGTGCACTTTGATTGACTGGTTGCCATAGTTACAGCTCTGCCTCTGCAGCTGCTCTGCACGGGAAAGCAGTGGCGGCTGCAGCGGCGGCCTTGCAATGACACCATAGGAGCTGTACCGTGATTATCTGTTTGGTAGCTGCATAGAGGACAGTGGCTTTCCTATGACCACAGGGCCAGCTGCAGCACAGTCAGCTCAGACACAGGAGGATGACAACTGAGGAAGCTGGCTATAGTATCCACTCTAACACAAAATTCAGGTCCGGAGTAAGAGACAGGCTTCAAATGCTATTCCTGTGGTCATGATAAAAAAGAACCATGCCGCCCCCGCCCCACGCTTTTGAAAAGGTCACTACAGAACTCTGCCAGTGTTCGGACCTTGACAAGCAAGATTATGGAGCTCTTGAGCATGGATAAAGTCAGAATGAAATCGGAAGATCTGCAGGATGGAAACAGATGATGGATCACTTCCGGAGACAGAGAGTAACGAACAGATGAATCACAGCATCTTCAGTTTGGTTGAGATCTTCAAGGTCAGGCTCACTCTGTCATTTTCAACACTGGAATCGCACTGTATAATGTCGGGTTCTAGCTCACCAAATCAGTCCCAGCCCACCGTGTAAGGTACCTAGTCTTGTTATCCTTTCTCCACGATCAACAGTTCAGGAACCTACTGGATCCTGGCTGATCTCCCCTGGGCGTTAGTGTCTTTGGGCGGAATTGTGGAAGATGCAGGGTTCAGAAATGAATGCACTGATTTCTGGGAGCCCACCCACACTGTACAAGGCTGTCACCCCCACAATACTAGTGCTTTGTTTTCCTCATCCAACCTGAGACGATGGTGGTTCTTTTTGAGAGAGGTCAAAGCTTTACAGCAGTGGTTCTCAACCTTGGATGACCCCTTTCGGGGGTCAAACGACCCATCCACAGGGGTTGCCTAGGACCATTGCAAAAGAAGGATATTTCTGATTCATCACAGCAGCAAAATTACAGTTATGAAGTAGCCTCAAAAAAGTAATTTTAGGGTCGGGGTTCAGCACAGCAGAGGAATTGTATTAAAGGGTCACAGCATTGGGAAGGTTGAGAACCCCTGCTTTACAAGGATGATTTACACAGACAGCGAAGACTGTGATGAAGGTTCATGTGTGTCTCAGCCACATCCCCGGTGGCCTCTTCATATAAGCTTCAACATTGCTCCGATTCTACATTAATATTCTTGCCTATTTCAATCATACAAGCAAACGTCCTTCCGTCCCTTCTATTCCTCACTCGGTCAGTCTCATCCCCAAGCCGTCCCAAGGCATTTCCACACACTGCAGGGGAAGGCTGAGAGGGGCTCATGGGTTTAGAAGGTCCGTGACTCTCTCTTCGTAAATACTGGAAGGTGCTCACCAGCCAGGGGCATGCTACTGTGGACCAATAGCTAGCTAGCTCTCAGTCTGTAATTGCAGGGCCCGTCTTTTCCCTTCTCTTTCTGCAATGCCTCTCGGACCACCAACAGCCATCACCAGTCTAAACTGCACATTGGCTCAAAAGCCTCAGGTCAAGAAAGGTGAGCTGTCCTGCATCATACAGCAAGGAGTCTCATGACTTCAATTTCTTCACCCACCTAACATGCCTCCTCTCTCATTTCTAACTTCAACTCTCTCACCTAACATACTTTCTTCTGTTTTCCAAGGTCGACTCAGCTCAATTGCAGCCTTTTCAAAACGTTCTCTGGTCAGTGTTTGACACACTAGGAACACACTGGGCAGAGCCTCACAAGCCGGCAACAAACAGAGCTGATATGAGGCTGCTTGTTATTGGAAGCCCTCGATCAACTGACGATAAATTCTTTTAGGGACCCGAGTCAGTGTGCAAATACCAGTTGAAAATGGGTTTTCATTTATTCAAAGGGATTGTCAATCTATTGTAAAAGATGCCCTGTCTCTTTGAACGCTATACATTTACACACCCTGCAGAGCTATCAAAAGGCTTCCTAAAAATATACGCATGCATTATAATCGGGGAAACACACAGAGTTGTGTCAATAGCCGAAATGCTTGGCCACAACACCAAGATGAAAAAACAAAACCAGGACCTGGAATGCTACGTGGATGGGGCTGTGATGGGGATGAGGCAGATAAGGTGCCCTCTCCCAGCAGAAGCAGGAAGAAGTAATATATTGTGTGCCCCCAAACAGAGCTGATTAGAATAGCGTTGAAGTTATTTCTTATGGCATACACCTGGAGGTGGACAGGGTCTTTATGAGGGTTCTACAGTCTCACATGAGGAACAGAGGTCCTGCTCTGGATACTTCAGAAGACACATGTAAAACCAGTAACAGCCCCGAAAGCAAGCCTGATTTTGAAAAATGCTATCAGCAAATATAAAATCATATAATCCCTTGAGGTTCAAAAGCACCTTGCTTTCTTGTCCTTCCTTCTCCTACCGCACCTTCTCTCTGTCTGGCCCTAGTCAGACACCCTGTAAGTCTCTTTCCACTTCATTATACCTGTGTCCTGCTAATCCCCTCTGAGATCCCCCTCCCCACGGCTCCTTTAAACTCTCCTGGTTTCTGGGGTTCTGTGGTATTGACTCCGAGTTGAGGACTTGGAGTTTGGTACTGCAGACGAGAGAAAAGATGGTGTTCATCTTTCTTGGTCTGGGTTACCTCACTCAATACGATCATTTCTAGTTTCACCCATTCACATGATTTTTATTTACAGTTGAATAATATCCCATTATGTACATGTACACATGTTCACTGTCTGCTCATCTGTTGGTGGACATTAGGTAGTTTCCGTTTCCTAGCTACTGTGCAGAGAGCAGCAACGGGCACGACTAGGCGTGCATCTGTGGGGTATGATGTGGTACATGCCAAGGAGTGGTACAGCCGGGGCAGTGGTAATTTTACTTTTGGCATGTAGAGGATTCTCTACACTGATTTTTATAGCGGCTGTACCAGTTATCCTTCCACTGAAGAAGTGAACGGTGGATAAGGGCTACCCTTTCCCCACATCCATTTGTTGTGAGCTGTTTTGTGACTTTAGTCATTCTGGTTCGGGTGTAATTTGCTCTCCTCTGATGGCTAAGGATGATGACTACTTCTTCATGTAGTTCTCAGCCATTTTTCTTCTCTGTTTATATCCCTAGTCTATTTTTTTTAAATTTGGTCATTTACTCTGTGTGTGTGTGTGTGTGTATGTGTGTGTGTATACAGGATGTCAATCCTCTGTCGGATGTGTAGCTGGCAAGGATTCTCTCCCATTCTGTGGGATTCTCGTCACTCAACTGATTTCTTTCTTAGCGGTACGGAAAGATTTTTAGTTATATGAAGTGCCAATTGTTCATTGTTGGCCTTAATTTCTTGGAAAATAGTGTCTTGTTCACAAAGCCCCTTTTACACCTATATCTTGTAGGTGCTGCCTACAAGATGGAATTTTCTAGCACTTTTGGTGTTTCAGCTTTCAAAAAGAAGTCTTTGATCTAACTGAATCAATTTTTTTGTGGAGAACGACAGACATGGGTCTACTTTCATTCCTCTGCACGTGGCCATCAGTTTCCCTGGCTCTATTTGTTGGATATCCTGTGTCTCTTTCAGTGTTTTTGCCTTTGTCAATCATCAGATGGCCATAGTGATGAGTACTTACATTTGGGTGTTCTGTTTTCTTCCACTGATCTATATGTCTCTCTTTGGATTGGTACCATATTGACCTTATTATTAGAGGACTCTAATAGTTCTTGAATTCTGGAAAAGCAATACCTCCAGCATTATTCTTTTATGCTAAAGATTGCTTTGGTGATACAGGACCCTTTCTGCTTCCATAAGAACTTTAGAATTTTTTTTTCTATCTCTGAAGAATGTTGTGGGTGTTTTGGTCAGGAATGCATTCATTCACTCTGTACACTGTTTTAGGTGGGATGGTCATTTTCATCACATTAATTCCATGTTCATCATGAGCCATGAACGCACGATGTCCTTCCATTTTCTAGTTTTGAGCAACTGGTCAGGGTAGTCTAAGCCACTCAACGTCATCTTTGTCCGCCTCTAGCGAATGAGGGTGGCCCCCACTGCAAAGACACCACACACTTAGGACACATGAATTGGCTGACTCCAGCTGGATCTGACCTCAAAGTTCCTTTCCTGTGGTCTACCCTTTATGGTTCCAGAAAATACTATGCAAGGTGCAAAGAGAGGGAAACAAGCAGTTCTACCAGGTGCGACACCTAGGAACCATAATGATCACCAGCACGGCTATTTTTAGAGGCGCAAGACTTGGCGTTTAAAAGTCGGCAGCAAGCAACAGCTGTCTAAATGGACTTAGGCCCATTCAATAGGAGAGAAACCATGCCTGGTACTAGACACTTGCCAGTTTCTGGGTCTGCTGAGGCGATTTAGAGAAGAATTCACTACCACTGTTTTGCGAGAGCAGTGCAATTGCTTACCATGTTCTAAATCTTATCCTTATACCCACAGAGATGAGTAGCTACCACCTCCCTCTCTTTACAGTAAATGGAGATCATCATAAAAAAAAACACAACTCTGAATACAATGCAGAGATCAATGGACTGGTGGGGAACTCAGGCCCCCACGGATACACCTATATTATAGGTTTTGAATCTATACTGAGAGAACATTCTAGAAGAAAGGGTGGAAAAATTCTAAGAGTCAGAATACCAGGTCATCTGATTTTAATTACTCACTTTTAGAAATGGCCACATAAACAGACTAGAACAATGGCAATATCAATGGACATACTAAGGTGGAAGGGGGCAGTTTTCATGGAGTCTCAGCCCTAGAAAAGGAACAAGAAGAAATGAATGACTGTTGGGGAAAAGGAAAATTAGCTTCTCTCAGGAGTAAGACAAATGCAGACTGGTCAACCATGAAACCATATCCACATATACGATAGAAATGGATCCAGCAGGCGATATATATTATACAAAAATACACACATACAAAAAGAAAGAGTTTCAACTTAAGAATAGGGGCATGGGATAGTTTGAGGGAGGGGCTGGAGGAAGGAAAGGGAGGGGGCATGATATACTTACAATTAAAACATTGATACCAATAAAAAATTGTAGAAGTGTGAAATTATGTCACCACTTCTATGAATTATTAAAATATTATCATTTGTACTGATACTGACAATGCTAAGTAGAGCTAGTGTTTCAAATGCAGCATGTGATATGATGAACATCTCATAACGAATAAAATTGTTTGCTAGAGTAAGTGACTGAGACAGTAAGATTTAGACAAGAGGAGAGAAGTTGAGAAAGATTTAGGAAGCTTCTAGAACCAATGAGCAAGCCTACCGTGGCCCTAGTCCGAATGGACAGTTGCTGTTTCAGCATGGGTGCTGAAGGGGTCAGGTGGGGCCAAGAGCTCTACAGATCGCCCAGATCCCGTTACAATCGGCCCATGACAGAGCCCACAGATGATCCTGGGAAGAGAATGCACCTGTTCTCTTCCCTAATATAAACTGCTTTTTTTTTTTTGAGACAGGGTCTAACTCTGTAGCCCTGTCTCGGGGGAGCTCACTACATACAAGAGGCTGGTCTCAAACTCACAGAGATCTGCTTACTACCTCTGCCTAGCTCCCGAGTGCTGGAATTAAAAGTGTATACCACTATGAACTTTTAAAGGAAAATTTTCTGTGAATTCTGCCATTATACAGCTAGTATTATCCACATCACGGATAAACATAAAAACAGGTGCAACTGTCAGTGGTCACTGATGTCATGGGACTCAGGAGACAGCTCCCTTGCTGTAGTGTTTGGCACACAAGCACGAGGACCCGCATTCAGTCCCCTCACCCATTTAAAAACCAGGCATGGGAAAGGGTCCTTGTAATCCCAGAGATAAGGAGGTAGAGACAGAGATATCTGTGGCTCTCTGGTCAGCCAGCCTGACCTAATTGGTGAGACCCAGGTCCCAGTGAGAAGTATTGTCTCAAAACTAAAGACGCAAGATTTCTGAGGAAGGATATCCTAGACTGATTCCACATGCACACATACATACACCTGTGTACACAAACAAATGACACATACACAACTGCACACACACAAACATACACACAACTGTGTAAATACAGACACAACTGAATACACACAACTGTACACAATACAACTTCATACACACAACTATATACACACAACTATACACATATACAACTGTACATATCCAACTGTTCATAGCACTAGATGCATAAACATAACTGTTCACACAATTGTGTACATACTCAACTGTATACATTGCTGTATATATGCACAACTGTACACACATGCAATTGCATACAACTATACACACACAGCGGCATACACACACAACTGTACATATACACAATTGCGTACATATAACAACTATACACACAGCTATACACAGACACATTAACTTCTTCTCTTAGCAGAGAGTCGGATGGTATAGTCTTCACTGGGCTTTTCTGGGGCCACTGCCTCTATGGCCCCAAAGATAAGACACCCTGAAATGATCCTCAGAACACTTAATAACCCTTTTCCATTCCATACAATATCTAATGGAATGTAAACACTATGGAAATAGCAGTAGATACCATTGTTGAGGATGGATGAACAGGAAAATGCTCCTACATATTTTCCATAGATATAATTTCTATCTGAACATTTGAGATCCCAGGCTTACTCTGACAGTGGAATCCCATGACAGCACCCATTGGCCTTTGAAAACTTAGGAGAGAAATGAAGCGCCAGTACTGTCCTCTTACCTGACGCCATCTAAAGCACTGCGTGAGTGTATCAACCTCCATGGGTTCACCTCTCCGCACACAATTCAATACAAGGCTTCCTTCCCACTGTGGAAGAGCACTGTGATGAGATCGCCATAAGGACTTCTTTCCTCCCAGACAGTTATCACTCAGAAACAACTCTTGACTTGTAAGAGATTCTTCTTTCTAGCTTTCATAAAATGTTACGTTTTGTTGTCCATCAACCTTATTCTATGCAGCTTGCAAAACAGCTTTGGCACAATTAGGACTTTGCAATCCAAGAACCCAAAGACGACACACAGTCCACAAATAATTCTTTATGATGCCAACAGGCTCCTGGTCACTAGCCAGCAGCCATGCCTCACATACCCATCAACAGAAACAGCTTTCAAGCTCTCTGGGAGAATCTGTCATTTCCCAGCACTGCCCTTAGGTGATGAGGACATTAGATAGAAACAGAAAGCAGAGGGGCTGGAAGAAGTGTCTGACCCATCAGCAGACATCATTAAAGTAGATAGCCTCTGGAAGCCTCAGGGACCATTCCGGTATCAATTGTGTGGTACCCAAAGCAAGATGTAAATTGAGAACAGAAAATAGAAGTAGAGACAGGTTGAAAGACAGACGTTTTTGAGGTCATGGGCCCTAAAGTCGAGTGCTAACTTGTGATTCATCTTAAGGAATCTTTTTATCCCCGCCTGGGATGCAGGCCGAGCTGTAGAAAGAGTGTCAACCACCTGTGGGATCCAATATGGACAGCAACACCAAAGGAGGCCATAGCCATCAGTAAAATGACTCCCGGTACTCACCGGCACACTTGGTTCTTGTTCTCAGGGCTGGCCCAGGAGATCCAGTGCCACCCTCCCCTGGTCTGGTGAGAAGCACACTGATTTCATACTCCGTGTCTGGGTCGAGGTGGCCAATTTTGTAACTTGTGGAATCCACCGGCTGCCGATCGTTCCAGCTCCCACTGGCTGTGCAGTACTCGACCTCACGAGCTACAATGGGTCCGTCCCCATTGATGGAGTTGGCGTTGAGCTGTATCCACAGGTAGGTTGCTCCGACAGAGGCGAGTTGCGGTGGAGCAATGGGAACAGGTGGTTCTGAAAACAAACCAGAGAGTTATCTTTCAGGTATTTCTGTGTTCAGTTGACAAAGAACTAGACATGCACCCATGGTGACGGCATAGAAGACATTAAAACTTAAGCGTTGAACTGACAAGAGGGATTTGGCTTTGTTCAATAAGTGTAAGTACAGTGGTAAGGATTTAAACAAGGTTCAAACCTTACCTTTCAAAAAATAATGAGGGGGCTGGAGAGATGGCTAAGTGGTTAAGATCACTTATTAATCTTACGGAGGACACGAATTTGGCTCCAAGGACCCACATGGTGGCTCACAGCCTTCTATAATACCAGATCCAGGAGATCTGGGGACCTAATGCCTTCTGATATTGTATGGTGCATATATATATATATATATGCAAATAAAAGCCCACTAACACATATATAATAAATAACTGAAAAAAAGTAACAAAGCTAACTTGAAAGCTACTAAGGAAAGAGGCAGGAGGCTCACTTGAACTTGAAAGTTCAAAACCAATCAAGGTAAAACAAGACACTGTCTCAAGGGGAAAAACGAGCAAAACAAGGTACGGTCGTGGCTCAGTTGGTAGAGTGTCTGTCTAAGGTGCGAGAGGCCCTCAGCTTGCGCCCCAGAACCCTGAGTGGCTGTAGTGGTGCACACCTGAAACTTCAACACCCTGAAGCCAGATGCAAGAGGGTCAGCAGCTGAGAGTAATCTTCAGAGACTGCACAGTGAATTTGAGGTTAGCTCAGACTACATAAGTTACTGTCTAAAAACAACAACTAAACAACCCACCTAACTCTTTCAAGTGAATATGCCTATAATCGGTCTCAGGACAAAATACATAAACATATTTTACATCAAAGAAGTTTTTTTTATTGTCACTAAAGTCACTACTGAAGCACTCCTGATGAGCTGTATCTAAGACAGACTCCATTGTCAGACTCCCTGCTGATTTGGGTCTTCTACATCCTTAATTGAGTTGGCACGCTCCTGTTATACCATACGTGGATTGGTGGAGGCAGGAGGAACGGGAGGTCAAGGTTAGCCTTGGCTACTTGGGGAATTGAAAGCCACATTCCCTTATGTTTATATTCAGTATCATTTTAACAGCAAGGGAGAAGTCATAGTTTTTATCTCTTCAAACATCCATTTCCGAGGTGACTCACTTTCCCTAAAGATGTCACAATGGGCTCATCTAACTGGGGGAGAACTGAGCATGCGGATTACAAAGTCTAGCCCTGCTGTCTGCAAGGTATGAGTTTTACTAAAGCCAGAGTATCAGAGGATGCTCAGAATTAAAGAACACACGACACCCAGCTTGACAAAAGTCAAAGACGTCAATAGCAAACACCCCCTCTAACTGGAAAGCCTCCTGGCCTGCGGATGGCTGTTTTCCTCAGCATCGTCTAAGAATGGGGAGGCTGGCCATCTTACCTATAAATTACCTCCCACCTTATTAATTAGATGTCAGCTAACTGTCCCTCTGGGTACCATACCAGATGACGGAATTCTGCATGCCATTGACATTCTAAGTGGTCCCCCACATGATGGATGAGATCATGTAAGAAAATTCCATATTTTGTACCGAAAAGAGCTGTCATCCAAGAAAAACCTAAGCTCTCGTGGTTTCTGCTCAAGTGTTTTCGACAGGGGAGGTTGGACTTTTTCAGTCTCTCCTTCTCAGCTCCCTATGCTGCTATTGAAATAGGGCACAGCCACACATGCTCGCTACAACTTCCCCTGACCTCTCAGAGGGCAGACAAGGCCAATCAGTCACAGCCTTGCTCTGTGCTGAACAAGACTGAAGGAAAGGTAGTATCACCCGGGGCGCAACGCAGGTTGATCCTTAAACACCACTCCCACCCAACCACCAAAGAAACCAACATCAGTTCTTTGCTTTCTGTGGGGAGGAGGTGTCTTTGCTCTTTTCCGTATTCAGATAAAGTGATGATGACTAGAAAATAGCTCATTAGGATAAATCACGCCAAGACCTCATATTTTAAGTGAATTTTTAACTAAGAGATAATGAATGTGATGTAAATGTACTAAAATATTTAATTTTTATTTTGAGACAGTGTCTTTTGCTAAGCTGCCAGGCAGGCCTTGAACTTGTAATCCACCACCATTAGCCTCCTGCATAACTGGAATACAGGCCTTTGCCACTAGACCAGAGTAAAATATTTCATGATTCATGTAAAGAAATGCCACAAAATGAATACTAAACCAGGAGTGAGAACTTGTAGATATAAACACATTACATAGCTTTAACTGCTACCCCTAAGAATGACTGATGCATAGATGTCAGTATGATATTTAATTATATGGAAATTATACATGAAATATATATTTCAAATAAATCCAAGATATTGTGTATCTCCCACAAAATGTTTTCTAATGCCATTGTAGTGGTATATTATTTGTATTTTGATAAATAAAGCTTTGCCTGAAGACCAGAGGCAAAGCTAAAGCCACCAGAGGTCTGGCAATGGTGAAACACACCTTTAATCCCAGGATTTGGGATACAGAGACTGATGGATCTCTGTGAGTTCAAGGCCACCCTGGGCTACACAAGATCAACAGAGAAACAAATCCAGGTGGTGGTGGCTCACACCTTTAAACCCAGTCCTAGGGAATCACTCGCCTTTAATCCCAGAACTAGAGGAAATATAAAATGGGAGGAGAGAGAGACTTTGCTGCTTAACTTGGAGTCACCCAGCCTTGGTAGAAGTAAGACTTCTCTAGTGGCTTGGCTGCTTTGCTTTTCTGGTTTACGAGTTGAACCCTAATTTGTGTCTCTGGGTTTTTTTTTTTTTTTTTTTTTTTTTTTTTTTTTTTTTTTTTTTTTTTTTTTTGGTTTTTTGAGACAGGGTTTCTCTGTAGCTTTGGAGCCTGTCCTGGAACTAGCTCTTGTAGACCAGGCTGGTCTCGAACTCACAGAGATCCGCCTGCCTCTGCCTCCCGAGTGCTGGGATTAAAGGCGTGCGCCACCGCCGCCCGGCGTGTCTCTGGGTTTTTATTATTGGTGTTACATGCCATGGTATACCATGTGTAGACAGCGACAGCAAAAGGACCTGGGCTTGGCTTAAGGAGTTGATTTCCCACGCACGTCTTCTTAGGGGATTTATAAAGCCTTTACAGCTCAGTTTCCCCATCTGTAAAACACTAGCACCCCAAAGATTACAGGGTGTTCAGTTATACATGAGTTGTCTGAAACTATAACTGTATTTTAACTTTTTTTCTGAAAAGGTAACATCATTTAAGTAGTAGAGTTTCACATATTAACCCTGATATTTGTGCCTGATCCAGTGGCTAAGGCCTGCACTACAGTTACTAGTGAGGCAGAGACGGGTCAGTTGCAGGTTCAAATCTAGCCTGAGCAACTGCAGTCTATGTGGAAATGTGATTATGGACATATAAATGGAGAAGGAGCCAAATCTTCTACCAGGGCCCCACACAGCAGCTGTCGCCAGCATTGGCAGAGCGCAGAGATGGAAGACAGGGGTAGCACATCCTGTCAATCAGCCAGGGAATCCCACGCTGTCCTCAGACAGGAAGAAGCAGTGCAAACACAGAACAGAAACCCATTCATCCCTCCTATCTAAGCTTTCTCTGGCAGGCTAGAATAGTCTATGTTCCTTCTAACTCCTGACAAATTAACTTCTCCGAAGAGGCCATTTTTAAAGAAGGGGCCACATTTGCAATGGATGGGAATAACAAAACAGGTGTCTTTATCGTTCCAGGGCCAGCAGGGCAACAGCTGTAGCTCAGACACAGGGAGATCATCTCAGAGAAGCACACTGAGATGGGGGTCAAAGAATAATAACAGAATGAAGAGTACAAGGAACAGCGAGAGGCAGGTGAGGAGGAAGAGGGGACCCTGGCTGGGAGCACCCAGGCAATTTCATCCACACTGAGAAGTCTAATTTCCCCTCTACGATTCCTTGACTCCCCAGAGAACCTTCAATAGGGCAGGGTCTGTGGAATGCTGATGAATTGTAGATCTGTTATGAATCTTAACTTTGAACTCAAAATTTCATCCAGGCAGCCTAATTCAAACTTTACTGCCCATAAAAATGCAACGTGGCAGAATATATGATTCAAGTAAATATTGAGAGTGTTCTCCCTTCTGCTACACATCTATCAGCGCCACGGGGAGTGGCTGTCAGGATAGGGTCCCTGATACGCCAGTATTGTGTCTCCTAAGCCAAGCAATGGGAGACAGGGACTCCACCAGACAGGAGTAGATTTCTCAAGCCCCTGCTAGGTTTTTTATGATGAAGGCTATGCCTAGCCACCCTGTTCAACTGCAGTGTGGCAGGATGAAGGGCTAAACAAATCGTTTGGCATTTAAGGTTTTAAAATATGGGAGGGTGGTCCTGTTGCAGAGTATCAAATGAAAATTACGTATACCATCTCGGGCAATATGAACACCCCCATCCTCCTCCCCACTGGGGCCTGATGCTCATTCACCACCAGTTTACTCTGTACAAACATGTGCTTTCTGCTGTTGAAGTTTCCAACAGTCCTATCATTAGGTAATACTATTCTACCTATTTTATATTGAAGACAATAGATGAAGAGAGGAGGTATATCCATGGTTTGTGTCTTCTTAGCTTATTCTGGGATGCAAACCCAGTATTCTTTAAAACCAGCTGCAAAGATAAATGTGTCACTAATAGGAACAGTCCACCTTGACGTAACCACGTTTGTGATCTATAATCAAGAAATGGAAAACAAACGTGTAACTGTAAGACACAGGCTCGAGGAAGTGGCTCGGCGAGTCTGACATTCTATCCCTACCGCCGAAATATTGAAAAATAAAATAAATAAAATATGAGATATTATTTGTCTCTCCCAAGAAGAGCAGGAACGGCCTGTCACAGTTGTCTAAAATGCCAGCATGGTGCACACGTAAGTTCAAATTATTCAATCTGGCACCAAAAATTGCATTACCAGCTTGATGGGATAAACTCCCCTGCCCACAAAAATGCATTAAATGAGATAAAGGAAAATTATTTCTTTTCCGTTTTTTTTTACCTCTCATCTCCCACCTTCTTGGCTATAATGACTCAATTTTCCAGTCACACGGAGTATAGGAAAAGAGAGTAACTGGGGCATTATGAAGGCTAAGACAGTGTTATCAACAGGGCCTTTTTATATAGACATTACTTCATTTTATTAACCATCTTGCTATCATAAACACCCTGCCTGGTGAATATTTGCATTTTAAGTGATTTTTCTACCAGGAAAAAAATTTGATCTTTTAAAAAAAAAATTTATAGGTTGTAATCTGTATCCACAGAACTGGCAGAAGCCCTGGTTGAGCATGCAGGCATTGCTCTGCATGCTACTAAACCAACATCAATCACATACGTTTTCCAAAAGCATTGCTCACATGCAAAAATGTGTACTTAAAATGCAATCCATCAATACAGCCTATCAGCCAGCTACTATTCGGAACAGGCAGGATAAAGTCTGAGCATAAACAAATAATGAACAAACAACTATGTGAGCATGTCTATTTTAATAGGCTATTTGAGGGTATAAAATACATTAAATACCTTTAACTACCAGTTCTGCGTAGTTTGATATCCCAACACCTCCTTCCGTACGAATCAAGCAGCGGTACTTCCCAGCGTCTCTCTTGGTCGTGTTGACAACATTAAATGAGGCCGTGAATCTTCTGGAACTAGTCACTTTTATTTCCTTCAGAGGAGCATCTCGGACATCAATGCCCTGTGTCAGACAGAAACAATATCAGTGGTCATATCAAGACAGTACGACACCTGATGGCAATTATCAATGTCACATTCAGTATTTATCCCCATGGGCAGATGTCCCATTAAAAACAGCAGTTCTTCCCCATCAACAAAACAAAGACTGAAGGCTCCAAAATTAAAGAGTGTAGAAATGTGTTGCTCATACCTTGTAAATATATTAAATTAAATGAACTGAGCAAGGGAGAAAAATATACAAAACCCCCCTTTTCACCTTTCTTTCTACAAATATTTGGTCCTTCATAACACCTTCTCCTATATTTTTATTCTTGGTTAGAAAACAAAATTAAGGCCACCAACCACTCTATTAGTAACCCAGTCTTTCTATGAACAAGCAATTACCAAGAATAACACTAAGCTGTATACCAGGTACCATCACCATGTTCTCAGTGATGGACCCGGAGGACTGACCCAAGTTTTATCACGATTTTTCCCATGGACACAAAATCTATGGACGTGGACCGGATAAATGCCTGATTCTGAAATACAGTGAAGGAGCGGTCTTTCTGTACGTTCTGTGCTCCCCAGTCCCCACGAGGCTGCTTCTACAGTGGGAAAGGTTTGTTTTTTTACTATCCCAATACACCAAGCCAACCTTTTATTTACAAACTCTTGGAAATCCAACCATTGCAAGAGATGAAAGCAAAAAGGGATGTTGACAAATTCAGTTCTGTATTTTTAATAAGTCTTGGGAAATCTGCTATCTTCTCTAGACTATTTTTCCATTAGTAGAAAATGATATCAAGCCCTATGTCCACTATTCATCCAGAAACCATGGTTGGAGTACCAAGATGTGCTATTATTAAATCAGACATCCAGGGTTGAACACTGACAGATAGACATCCACCAATGATGGCCTGAGAGGTGAAGGGAAGGACTAGTGGCTGGCAGAAGTCACAAAGGGGAGCGGCTGTACATCATACTGTGGATTTGAGGAAGCCATGTGTGCCTTGAGGGTTAACGGGAAAGTAGCCAGACAAGGGGTAATTGAGGGAAGACCATTCTAGTTATACAAACCAAAAAGGGAAACCTGATATGATTAGAAAGACAGGCTGAAGTGATGGTAGCAAGAGGAACTTGGATTTGAAGGTTGTACATTAAAATGTTTTCCTTTTCTGCTATACAAATGCAAGGCTACACAACAATAAAGCCCACCTGCATGGTTCAGTGACTCACACGGCACTAGCAAACAAACAAAACAGCATTTATGATACTTTGGGACAGTCAGTCTCAAGCAATGTGGGTTTGGGGATTAGCCTAACTCAGGTGCTAAGCAAAAATGTTATGCTTAAAGTGATGGACCTTTGCAGGGCTCCACTTTCCTTCCCTAACATAAGGGATGATTCAATTCACTCTCAGGGTCATTGTCAGACATGTGCAAGGTCACTGATGTAACAATTGGCACCACACATCCCCCTCCAAGCTCTGGGCAGAATGAGCAGTGAATTCCAGGAGGAAAGTTGTCAGGATGTCAACCCCCACCTTTGTTTCTGATACACTGGGGGCTGTAGCCTCAGACCACAGTGTGCAGAAACCATGGGCTGCTGATACTGAAGCCTGGCATGAAACACTCACCCAGTCACTAGCAAACTACAAGGCCCCCACGTGTTAGGTGCTGCTGTAAAAACACACAGGAGGGAGGAACAGGGTCCCCAGAGCAGTTAGCTTCCCAAGGACGGGTTGATTACAAGCTCTGTGCCTCCTCCTAGGCTGCTCCGGCTTGGACAGGGAGAGAGCAGTCAGGAGTGTTGCATTAACAGAGTTCCTGCGACTTAGAAGGAAACATCGGGAGTGGGGAAGAGTGGTTCCACCTGCATTGTGTTTGGCATGAGCTGTAAAAGCAGCTTTATTTATACCTTAAAAAGTAACAAATCAAAATATAAATTCTGACATGTCTTGATTTGTGTGCTTCACTAAATTTAAAAACCTTTATCTAACCAATAGCATTAAAAGATTAAAAAAATGACATGTCTTGATTTGTGTGTTTTACTAAACTTAAGAACTTTGATCTAACCAATAGCACCAAAAGATTAAAAAAAATAAAAAGAAACACAGTGAGAGTTAGTATTACCAATACATCCAAGAGGAAGAAATTCTCTCTGAATTCCATACATGTAATCTCTGGTAAAACCTCATAATTAAATATTGCTAACAGAAGAGACCTGCTACTTAAGCCTTTAAAATTGGAATGTTTCATTTTTCAAATTGAAAATAAAATCTAACTTCTTGTTAATGAGCAAAATAGTAAACCTTACTGAAAAACTGAGTATTAGTAAGCATTTATTTACTTACAGGGTGACAAAAATGGGCCAGGGGATTATCGGTTTTATTTACTTAGGTATATATATGTCCATAAGAATAAACATGTTTTAAAAGTTTTATTTATTTTTTACTTCAATAACAATCCTGCAGTACTTTTCCTAACAGAGGTGCACACTGATCCCTGACATAGCTTAGAGTTGTATCACAGTTACCAAGGGAAGGACCCCCTTTTTGCATTAATATTTCTGCTAGAGAAGGAGCCCTTGGGAGCCACTCTCCCTTCATGCTACAGTGTTACTGTGTAAAATACAGAGCTCCACACAAGGCCAGGGTATCCGTGAACTCTCAGAAAAGAATCCTTAAACAAAGGCCCCCACATACTTAACCACACAGAAAGATTCAACTTCTTTATGAGGAGCAGCACAGGGGCAGGGAAGCCTGAACCAATGAGCATCATTTCTGCTCTAGATCCACACAGGCAACCAAACCTCGCATCTTGCACAGACAGGCAGCCTTCCTCTAGCTATTTGAAATGTCCAGTACACAATTGCTAACTCTTACTCCTTTTGACTAAAGGATAGTCCAGAAGTTCTGAATGCCGCTCAGCTAAGAACCTCAGGCAACTCAGCAGGAATGAGGCTGGCAGAACGGGACCTCCGTGGCATCTATATTCCTGTCTCCTGAATGTAAGAATGTGCTCCTTTCCGTGCTGAAAGAAAGTCTGCACTGGTGAGGAAAGTAAGCACTTAAGGGACTAGAAGACACGCTGGGTTATCTAGGTGTCCTACAGCCATCACAGGGTCTTCAGGGGAGGACAATGGAAAGTTACGTGTGGAGGAAGAGTCTGTGGAGGGACAGGATGGGGATGATGTGATCTTCAGATGACAGGAGGAGCTGGAGACTCGACGTAAAGAAGCAGGCAAGGCACAAGTGGCCCCTGAGATTTCCAGACAAAACCAACCTAGCTGTCATTGTACACTGAGACTTTCTGATCTCCGAAAGTGTAAGACAGTGAAGCCCAGGAGTTTCTGGTATTTTGTTACAGTCGTAATAAGGAAATAATATAGCGACCACTGGGGTAAATGAAGTGCCACATGGCTTTTGATGGTGTATAAATTCCCAGAGCCACACAACAAACGTCTAAGGTCATGTTGAGTCTTTTGCAAAAGAAAGAGTTCAGCCCAAAGCATGACTGAAGCCAAAAAAAAAAAAAAAAAAAAAAAAAAAAAAAAAAAAAAAAAAAAAAAAAAGATTGACCTCAAAAACGTAGTGAAAAACAACATTCATCAAACAGACGTTGTGGGCTTGGCATGAGGGCAGATGTGGAGCAGAGGAATAGAATCAAGAGCCCAGGCATGGACCCTCTCAGGTGTCACCCAGAGATGTGCATCGGGATTATTCGACCATTTAGTCGGGAAAGAATGGTTGGTTTTTGTTGTTGTTGTAATTTTTTTTAGCTTTGCCACATGCAAGAGCTAAGTCTAAATCAAGCACCCAACCCTAGGAGCTAATACTACAAACCAAGAGAAAACTTTAATGATCTGAGATCTGGCTCTAGATCTCTGCACCTAGAGCTCTAGGTGCAGTGAGAGACCCTGCTTTGATAGACAACAGGAGGAGCAAGCAAGAAAAACATCTAACGTCAACCTTTGGTTTACACACATACAGCCACACCCATTGAACACACAAATACCCATGCAGACATGTGTATGCAAGCAAAAAGGAACCATCGAGAAAGTAAAGTCCACAGTGTGGGGAAAGACTTTGTAAATAATATAGCAGCAATCTTACAATTCATCCACAGATATTAAAAATTTCAATTCAAGATTGGGCAAATTGATGTTTATCTAACGAAGAAATGCAATGGCCAGTTGGCACACGAATGATGTTCGGCATCATCCGCCATTAGGGAAATGCAAATCAAAACCACGATGCCATACCGGTTCACGCTAGGCAAGACAATTTATTGTCAGGTACATGGAAAGCAGCAAGCACAGGACGGATGCAGGAAACTGGGACCCTTGCACATGGCTGCTGGGAATGATGGAAACATTGTGGAAACATCACTATTCTACAAAGAGTCAAAAATACAATTACCGCAGGACCCAGCAATCCTGTTGTCTGAAGGCAGAACTTAAAGAGGGTCTCAGAGACTTGATGCTATTGGTCAAAGCAGTACCAGTCACAATGATTAACATGTGGAAGAAATCTCACTATCCACCAACGGGAGAATCAATGACCAAGGCATGATATATACACATAGTGGAATCTCATCTGGCCCTAGAAAGGTAGGAACTTCCGATACTGCTACAATGAGGAAGACCCTTATGACGTTATGTTGAGTGAAACGTATTAGTCATAAAAAGCAAACACTGTATACTTACACTTGTGTGAAAAGGCATCTTAAAAACTATATAATCTTATCAATTAGAGATAAATATCATCATTACTTTAGTGTAATGTAGATTTTTTTTTCCGTGTCAGGTTTTATTTAGTTTAGTAAAAATTTAAAATGATGGCCCAAACCATACAGACAGGATTATATCTTCCTTTTAAACATTCGGTAAGGTCTGCAGGCCTTTTCATATTTTTTATATTATTAGATAGCTGATGAATAAAACATACATATAATAAGAACTTTGGTTATGAGACTCCAAATATTCAACAGAATGCTTCTATTTAATTTTGTGGTATCATGTGGCTTTTATAGGATGAAATTATTTTTCTTACTCGATAGGATTTTAATAAGAAAATTAATCTCACTTTTATTATTTTTAAAAATGGCTGTTGAGTTCTCAATCCTTAAGGGAATATCCATCATTCCTATAAGACTTGGGGAACATCTCAGAAAAAGGAGCAGAGAAAATGTAGGAACTCAACAGTGGGGAGGAGAACAAAGACACACAATCTCCGGGACACACCACCATATTGAACTCATGGACGCACAGTGGCGCAGGAACCAACACAGGCCTGCTCAGGGCTGGACTCATCAACCTGCAGTCATGGGATAGGGAGGAGCGCAAGGGGTCTGACTCCTGCAGTTCCTGGAAGATGATGACTTTGGGGGCAACAGGAACCTCTGGTTTAAGTAGAGGTGTGTCCATTGAGTTACCAATACTCCACGGGAAAGTTCCACATACATGAACAAGGGAATAGCCCTGGTTAAACTCAATGAGTCACACAAAAACAAAGTCGCACAAAAGCCATGATAGTGGAAGGGGACTTGCTGGGATTGGGCTTTAGTGGAAGGAAGAGGCATAAGGGAAGGTGGGTGGCAAGCATGAAAAGAACATATGAGTAATTTAACACTGTCAATGAGTAAATTAATACTGATTTTTTTAAAAAAATAATTCCCTATTAGATACCAAGGCCTAAAATATGTTGGACTCTGTATAGGACAAAGATTTCTTGAAATGTACATCTTTGGGAAATAAAAGTGTAGAGTTTTCAAAAAGAGAATATTGAAACCTTTTCAGAAAAGAGTCAGTGGGTGTTACCAAGTGCATTTAGCATGGGGAGCTACAAGAACATATTTAAATATGTGATATAGCAATTTACTCATAGTGATATATAGATAATATAGATATATAATCTATGCTTATAATATTACCAAGAATTGTATACAAGTCTAAAAATCCCATTTTGGAGTTAAAGGTTCCTAATTCAGGCAAGAGCTGAGGTTTAGTCAGAGGAGGAACAAAAGGAAAAACAAACAAACAAACAAGCAAGGCATCTCCTGGAAAAGAAGGAGGAAGTGGCTGTGTTCAGGATGAAGTGGCAATGTGTCAGTGTCTGGAAAAGCTGGGGGAAAGCAGCAGAAGAGGGGGAGCCCTGCAGGGAGGGACCGGGCATGTTCAGGGTCCCAGGACAGGCCAAAGAAGCCGGGGGAAATGTGAGAAAAGGGTGAAGTGGTCTCTGGGAAAAACAACAGCAGCAGCAAAAACAACAAACCCACTCATCAGATGGGGATTTCTCTTCCCATTCTCCGCAGTCCTGACATCACGCATCAGTGGGAGCCCCCTTGTTTCTGGATGTCGAAGAGTCAGAGAAACCCAATAGACGTGGGATTCGAGAGGAGCTGCTGCCAGAGGGATGCTCGGAGGAACACCCACATTAGCATTTAGGGAAAGAGGATGAGGGAGAGGAGGGAAGCAGGAAGAGACCTTAGTCTCTCTCCCTCTCTCTCTCTTTCTCTCTCTCTCTCTCTCTCTCTCTCTCTCTCTCTCTCTCTCTCTCTCTATATATATATATATATATATATATATATATATATATATATATATATACACATCTGCACTGTGGACCAGCTGCAGCAAATGCTCCCCTAGCTCATCCCACTCATTATGTAAGGTATTGTGCAGGCAGAAAGAGACAGAAATAGTTGTAGAAATAGGAACATCCCTACCTAACCCCGCCCACCTGACACACTCAGGGAAGACTTGGCCAGAAAGGTAAATGGTTTTCAGGGGGTGACTGAAGGATTAAATAAGATAATTTCCAGAAGCCTCTCAGTCTCCAGACTCACCCTCTCTGCCTGGAACTACTGGAAATTGTGAGGATCCCGGACCACAGGTGAAGCTTTCAAGGTCTCCTAAGCCCCTTGCCCTGGGGGCCTTTTCTACGGCAGCAATGACCAGACAGTGTAATATGTTAGAACCCTGGGCACTACCAAGAAGTCAGGAGCCTGTGGGGAGGTCACCTTTGCTACACCTACACAGCTGGACAGCGAGAACACACCTTGCGGGAGGAGCTAGCAGGATACCCAAGCGACATCTCCCCATCTTTCCCAGCGTGAGAGAAATGCAGTCCCACTAAACAGCAGTGCCTCACCTCTTAACAAAAAAGACAGCACAGTGCACAGTGACCAAGAAGAGAATCCAGAGAGTTCTTTATAATATAGGCTATCCTGCAAGACAGCAAAGACAGAACACAAAGCAGGGTGTCTCCCATGTCCAGGGTAATCAAAGGATCGTTGCTCTGACTTTTGTGAGCTTCGTGAAAGGGCCCATAATGACGGTGCCTGAGAGGAAATGGTCTCACTGGGTCGAACACGGCCTTTGTGAGTCCCAGAGCACTGTAGAGTGCGCACATGTTGCAGTGTGAGCAAGCCAGGCAGCGGCACGGATGATAATTTCATTTATGCTCACACACCCTTCTTTAGGCAATGGGCTCACCGAAGACTTCCAAATGAGCAGTGATTTACCACCAAAAGGAATCACATTACGTCTTTCAGGAATATCTATGCCATAATCAGAGCAATGATTGAAGGAAATTGAGGCCTAGGGAGTGAGCGGCAGTTTGAGTAAATTAATCAATCTCAGGCATTTTGGAGCTGTTCTGTGTAGCTGAGCCTAGCAGATGACAGGCACGGCCCTTGCTTGCATGGTCCCATGACTGAGGATGAGCTACACGGTCCAGTCCCTCACCGCAGAAAGAGGTGTGGCCACCCACTTTTAACCAGGCTCCTCTGAAAGATGTGGACTACATTCTCACCATTGAGGCCACTGAGGACCATGGGGGTGGAGGCAGATTTCCCCCTTTAACTTACATCATCCAAATGGAACCTTCCCTGAATAGCTCAGCAGATCTGGGTTCTTCAGCCCATGGCCTTTTCTGCTTGAAAATGAAGACACCGAATTGCTAACCTGAAGGAGAGCCACAAAGTACATTAGCATCTGCTGCTTTCCCTCTGGGAGCTGAGCCAGGGCCACGCCTGCCTTCCTTTCTCATGGGAGAGCCTCAGATTCTTGGAAGAGGGATAAACAAGGAAGCCCCATGATGAGCATGAGAAAAACAAAAACAAGAAAAAGCTGTGCTAGGTTTAGAGTTCATAGTCCAAAGACGGGTGTGTTTGTGTGTATGTGTGTGTGTGCGCACACGTGCATGAGAGAGAAGGGGTTGCGTGCGTGCGTGCGTGGGTGTGTGTATGTGTATGAGAGAGAGAGGGGGGGGTATATGTGTGTATGTGTGTATGAGGGAGAGATACACACACACCCCACACACACACAGAGAAGTCAGTGGAGGATGCCAAAGCCTCTCTTCTGCTCTCTGACTTCTTCACCCTCAACTCCTAGTCCAAACTCATAGCCCACTGTTACGGTTGCTATGCAGCAAGCTCTCCTGCCATCACCCTAATTTCTGTGCCTTTACCCCAAACATGCACCAGCTCTTACGGCCTCCTTTGACCAAGTTACATGAAACCACTAAATGACTTTGAGTAATTAGATCACTCCAGGATCTCTCTAGATAACTCACATGCTCTCAGGGACAGAGAGTAAACCCTGCTCTTTAAATCAGAGTAATGTAAAGCCACACTAGGTTGAGACATGTGCTAGCTGGAAGGCTTTCAGCAGTCTCTGAATGCTCAGATCTGTCAGAGAGATGCAGCTGTAGATGGGGAGCCGACTAAGACAATAATGGATGTGATTTTCAGCATTGATTTAGACAGTAAATGGTTCCTATAGCAACAGCAGACAGTCCACTTTCTCTGTTCCTGGTATTTTCTGTGTGGTAAGTGATGTTAAATTTATGCTTTAATATATATGGTGTAAAATACTCAAGTTAAGCCTGCTGAAGGCACCATAATTTTACCTCTTTACGAATCATTTTGTAGCTTTTATAGCTAATAACAAAACGGTTCTGATATGCAGTTGTGATTTTTCCCCCATTATCTATAAATGAAGCTAAAAGCTGCTGTAGACCCACATGTGACCAGTCCTTCCTCAGCAGCCAGAGCGATGCACATGTGAGCTCACACACACATAAACACAAGTTAAAATTCTAACTTAATTGGCAATTTAAATTCCTTACCAAAGTTCACGAGTCCTTGACAAATGTCTAGGTTTCCCACTGTGCTAGGCGATGAGCATTGTGGGTTAGGAGAGAGTTTCTAGACACAAGTATCTGAGCATGAATTCTAGCTACCACCCATGCACCCCTAGGAAAGTAAACAGGATTTCCCCAGGCCTCAGCTGCACCTCCTATATGTGAGAACAGAGTTCTGCAAGGATCAGTGAAAAAAAAAACTGCCAATAAACCAACAATCAAGCTCAACTATCACCTAGCAGAGTACCTATCCAGATGTGCTCTGTAAACATCATTATGTATGTTTCCAGCATCTGTAGAAATCAGTGATACAAGCAGAGTTCCTGTGATCTGACTCATTGGCTGTTCTGCCATAGATCAGAGGAGCCTCCCTGATCTCTGCTCATGAGACTCCTTTTGGCATCTCTCTCCATCTCTTTCTGATGTAGAAGGTTCTTCTGTCTATGTGTTGCTTTCATTGACTGAATAAAGAAACTGCCTTGGCCTTTTGATAGGGCAGCACTTAGGTAGGCAGAGTAACAGAACTGAATGCTGGGAAGAAGGGAGAGAAAGCCACCACCATGGAACTGCCTGGTCAGACATGCTGAATCTTTCCCGGTAAGCCACGACCTTGTGGTGACATACAGATTATGAGAAATGGGTTGAATCAAGATGGGAGAGTTAGCCAATAAGAGGCTAGAACAAATGGGTCAGGCAGTGTTTAAACGAATACAGTTTCTATGTGATTATTTGGGGGGCTTAAGCTAGCCGGGTGGCCGGGACAAAAAGCAGGCCCTCCCTCCACCAACATCTCTCTGTATCAAACTAAAAGCATCTACAATTGCCTGAGCTCAGAAAAGGACTACAAGAAATTATTAAACTTAGAAGTATTTTTTTTTCCAGATGGGGTAGATTATAACTAACCAAGTAGAATCATACAACAAACTCTCAAAAGAAAAAAAAATTACATCCATTTCTAGACCAACAACTTAAAAAAAAAGGTTTAAAATCCATGTGAGGTTGTATATTTTCCTCTAAGAAAGCACTCCCAAATTAGGCGCTCACGCAGAATTACATTTTTATAAACGGTGGAAGGGCTGGGGTCATGCAGCCCCTACTCTGGCAGAGTTATTGCCAGGGCTAAGGTCAAGCAGAATGGCTTTAGAAGTGTATTTCTATGACTTTTCTCAGGTCATATGACAATAGTTTTTAAAAATATAACTTTGAGAAAGTGTTATAAAAGAAAAATAAGGCTGGGCGGTGGTGCTGCACGCCTTTAATCCCAGCACTCGGGAGGCAGAGGCAGGAGGATCTCTGTGAGTTCGAGGCCAGCCTGGTCTACAAGAGCTAGTTCCAGGACAGGCAAAAAAAAAAAAAAAAAAAAAAGAAAGAAAGAAAAGAAAAAGAAAAATAAGCTACAGGAAAGAGTGGAGAGTGAAGATTTGCCGCCGACACGCCCCTAACAAAGTCTGTTTCTCTTAGTCTGTCTGGACCACTTTGTATGATGCCTGCTGTCTACTCGAAACCTGCAGATAAGGAAGCATAAGGTTTGACCCTTACATCTTTGTGTTAAAGACCTTTTCTGTGGCCAGAAGCCAGGGACTAAGCCAGCATCTCAGGATGTTTGTCTCACCATAAATTGGCCTCTGAGGTTCACCTGGAGAAGATATTTCATCTATAAAGTCTCAGAAAGCTCCACATATCAGCAAGTGTTTCATGGGCACTTACTGTCCAGGTGCTGGATAATACCAGTGTTTTGAAAGTCTCCTTCATGGTAACTACATTTTAAAACTAAAGTTTGTCTTGTGTTTACATGTATGCCTGAGTGCACGTATGTGTCTGCATGTGCTCCTACACAGGTACCACAGCAGGCGTGTCCATGTCGAAAGACAAATTACAGAAGAGTTGGTTTTCTCCTCCAGCACGTGGGTCTAGGGGGATCGGACTCATGGCATGAGGCTTGGTAGCAAGTACTTTAATTCCTGAGCAGTCTTGTAGGTCCTGGTAACTACATCTTATTTCCCTTTCTATTTCTAAGAATGGGTGCATACCATAAAATCGTTTGAAAACACTATTTTCTTGACTTATTTATAATAAACATCAAATTTCATATAGCCATAAATAGCTTCAAAAGTCAATGGCTGCATAATAAAAACAACTCAGAAAATACTATGGAAAAAAACAAGAGCATCAAAAGAAGTAAACTATACATGAAAAATATAAAATGTTTTAATTCTGTTTTTTTTCTGTGTGTGTTGTTTGTGTGTATGTGTGTATGTGTGTGTGCATGCGTGCACGCGCGCTCATGCATGTGACTATACATACATATTCTCTGAGGTGTTTTCAAAGTCAGACTTAAAAGTGATGGAGGTTGGTAACAACATGAAATATGAAATAAGGTCCCATTTTGGGTACTTGGGTGGTTTACATACACACATTTGATTTTAGTGTCTTGCGTGGTAAAATACCATATTTAAACGCATGCACTGCCGTATATGACGATACCTATCAACCATCTGCAAGAACTTCACAATCTCATAGCTTTACACTGCACAAAATGCTCCCTTTAAGACTGTAGGTAGAAAGATGGGTGCTCGTCCTATAGAGTTTTATTTACTTTTAGCTCTGGACTTTAGAAAAATTCCTCCCACATAGACACTGATCTCACCCACAAGGTGAGATAGTGATAAAAGGGTGTCTCTTAGGAGCTGGGAAGTTAGCTCAGCAGCTAAGAGTCCTTCCTGCACTTCCAGAAGATTCAAGTTTGCTTCTCAATGCCACACCCAGCTGCTCACAATTGCCTGTGACTCCAGCTCCAGGTGATCTGATTAACTCTTCAGGCCTCCGAGGCCAACATCACACACATGGCACACATTCACACAAACACATGTACACACACAAAAAATAAAATCTTTAACATTTCTCTTTATTACTTAGGTTTCATCATATTTATTAATATTTTGTGATACTTTAATAAAGTGATATTTAAAGTATGTTTCAAATAATTAAATGTTTCATGTAGGTGTGGACTGACATGTACCTGGACTATTCACGGACACACGGACACACAGACATCTTCCCTAAGTCGGGTCCTTGGTGTTAATAGTGTGACAGGGTCATGGTCAAATCTTTGAGGTACACATCTCCAGGTCACCCACATTTCAGAGGGGATGACACGGAGTTCGATGCATACACAGCAGTGCAATTAGAATAGAGACAGATAAAGGCTTCCACTATTCCTAACTACACAGTTCAGCCTGTAACGGACAGGGCTGATGCTCTACCTTATATGTTAAACAGACGTAACACCACAGGGGGCACCCAAGAAGCTCCACACTCAATGCCTACTACTGTGGGTGTTCTAAAGGCTGCCATACAGCAATAAAATATTTGCTGATGACTCCACTCGAAAGTACCCATATGTCCCCAAGTAAACATCCATTCTAGATTCCGAAATCTTGCTTTGTTCTCGGGGATAGTCATACCATAGAGGAACCTAAAAAATGTATTTTTTTTCTCATTCAATTTTAAGCATGGATCTCAGAATTACCTTAAAGACCCTAAGTGATGGCACGCAGAAAACCGCTTTAGTAGCTACTGCAGCTCCAGAGGCATTGTGTGTGGACTATCCCTCATGGGAGATGTTTGAAGAAGTTAGTGTTCAACTTGGTTCAGATTTTCAGATGTCTGCGTATAGACAATCAGTTATTAACAATATGACCTAGGGCTAGAGAAATGGCTGAGTGGATAAAGAACTTGCCACACAAGCTTGAGTCCTAGAATTTTGATCCCCAGAATCCACATACAAAGCAAGCGGGTATGGCAGCTGGACACAGACAGGGGATCCAATGGGCAAACTGGCGGGCTAAACCAGATGGAGTTGGTGAATTTCAGGTTCAAATGCAGACTCCAACTCTATAAATACAGTAGGAGACTCACCAAAGAAGACACGTGGAATCAATTTTGGTTGCCTATATGCACATGCATACACACCCATATGCAGGTACATAGGCACTTAAATATGCACACATGCACATATATACAAACAGGCACATATACACATAATGTAATATTATTAAAAATAACATCCATAGCTACAGAAGATACTCAGTTAAATCTCAGATATACCTGTGCACATAGTCTGAAAGTAAGTTTCAGAATAGCTTCATAATTTTGTGTGTGGTTCTTCTCCATAAGCTGCTCATAAAATAAACGCTTTCTCACGCAATGCCTACTCAAGCAGAAGTCATCAGTAATTTCAAAGTAACATTACTTGATCATCCCAAGATTCAACAACCAAATAGCAACCTGAGAGGAGGACAAACTAAAGTTTACTTAAGAACCCAGAGTCCTGTAAATTCAAGGGCTATCATGCCCCCTCTTGGGGCTATCACACCCCATCTTGTATGCACATGAAGAATTTCAGGTATGACAAAGGTAGATAATTAGGAAGGTTAGGGAAAGAAGAAAAGGAAAACATCACAGGGTCAAACAGGACGGATTCATCAATATTATCATGCTAATCTAACAGAACATGAAAATCATACTGAGGTGCCTATGTACAATTGACCCTCCAAACCCACAGGCTTTGCACCCAAAGTCTAAAAAAGAAACAACCAACAAATCAAAAGTATCTTGAAAGCCAGCATTATGGCTTCTGTCTCTCGTTCTAGCCCTTGAGAGGCTGGGGAAGTCCATTCCAGCCTGGCTCTATAGTGCAATCCTACAATAAGAAAAAGAAATTGTTTACTGAAGGCACATAGACTTTGTCCTTGTCCTTAGCTTCTGAGCAGTTCAGCACAGCCACCAATACACAGCATTGACATCCGGGTAGTTATTGTAAGCTACCTTAAGATTATTCCAGTGTATGAGACTATGTGTACAGGTTACATACAAACACTATGCCATTTTATATAGGGAACTTAAGCATCTGAGGACTATGCTACCTATAGGCTCCTTACTCCAGGGACATCGAGTACTGTTAAGGTACCAGTTACATGTTGGCTTTACTTTTTTATTCCAATTTACTACACTCATTAAATTTTTGCCTCAGCTCAGTTACTTTCAACCCTTGCTTCACAATGGAATCACCTGGACAACATTTGATGAAATACTGAAGGATGGGTCCCTCCTTCGAACCCATTAAATCAGAGCCCAAGAGTAAGCCTGATATTCCTTAATCTCCCAAGGTAACTCTATAGTAGAGGTAGGATGGAAAGGTCTATAGCAAGATACTCTCTCTTCCCCCCAGACAGACATCAGCTGTCTCTTTACATAATGGTACAACTGTTCCAAACCAATACTTCCTCTACTAGTAATGGACTGAAGACTGGAATCCCAAATTGAGTTGAAGCAAAGGATCCCACATCTAAAATATTTGTAAAACCTAGAAGCAAATTGTGTCCAATGTGCCCGCGAGTCCTGGGGAACATCCCCTGTCATTTGAGGCCTGGGAGCTCACACTTTTCATCGTCCCCTCCCAGGTGGCGTGCATGAGAAAGACAAGCGCGATAAATTAGTTTTCCCAAAAATAATTAAGAGCCGTACAGGTAATGCTGAAAATAAGAGTGTCATTTCTAAAAAGGTTGTAAACGCTTTGTGGAAAACGTTAATAAAAGATGTCTATCTCCTTCATCAAGCGCAACAGACAGCCGATCTGGATCTCATTAACACAAACATCCACCCACTCAGGCAGCAATCCTATATCCCTAGCGTGATAATTTCAAATACCTGAGATGTGGGATTAAGAAGAAGAGAAGAAGCTAAAGGCTCATGTGAGCTTCCACGTGCTACAGAAAGCTTTTAAAGTAGGTAATACAGAAGTTTCAGGAGCACAGGAAAAAATAAGGATGGAACGAGGACATGGGTGTCTAGAGTTCTAGATACATTCCTCCTTCCCGGCAGAAATGCCTTTGACAAGGACCAGGATGTGGGAAAAGGGTGGCATCGGGCAGAAGGGTAAGGCACACTCTGTTCAGTGGCCCTGGCAGCCGCCCCGCTCAGACCATATTCCTGCCTGACAGCCCCCATCGGCTCATCCTAGACCTTCAGCTACTTTCCACTCCCTCCAGCAAACAGCAATAAATGTGGTGACTAAAGGTGACAAATGATTTAAAAATTGTATAATTGGGCCACGTCACAGTCATCATGCCACCACAGCAGCAGTGTTAAGTACGGTATGAGGCAGAGATGGAACTAGCGCGGGAAGGAAAGCTAGAACGTGGGAGCCGCCTGCTGTGAGATAGGGAATAGGGAAGGGTTAAAACAGAGTGCTTCGGCACTCTGTTTTATATATAAATTATAAATATAAATTATAAATAAAATAATAAAATAGAAATGTGAAAGGCCTGGGGCTGTGTCTCTGGGGGAGCCCCAGTCTAGAATGCATAAGGACCCGAGTTCCATCTCAACAAGGTAAAAACAAACAACCGAAAGAAACTCCACACAGAACAAAGGACGGGGGGGGGGTGGTGTGGTGGGGGGGAGGGAGGGAAAGGGTACTCCAGGAGGGCTGAGGAATGAGCAGCCTGGAGATTAAGACTTAAAAGAACCAAGAGGCAATGCGAGTGGAGGTCACCAGGAGAAGAACACCCACCCCCATGCCCCGAAGTCCTGGGGTAGGGGGAGAAAGTCATAGACATTCACTTAATCTGTCAGA
>NC_052064.1:21034175-21143204 GCF_903992535.2 Arvicola amphibius
TCGTTGTCTTTAGGGAGGATTTTCTAAGAGTCGAAGAAAACTGGCATTATTTACTCCAGGTGGAAGTGCGGCCCCTGTTAAAGCACATTAGCTTGGAGTTCCTGCAAGCCAGCATCTTGTTCCCGTCATTGAGCTGCCTCTGAACAACTCAGCCCTGCCACAGCCGCTCTGGGATCCTCAGGGATGTTTGTGAAATCCATGGCTGGGTAGCACCACCTCTGGGGTTTGCATATATATATCCCTGCCAGGAAGTGTTAGAACTCGGATACAGGCCCCTCATAGGATTTGATTGCCTCCCTTTGGTATTTAATGAATATCTGCTTCTATCCTAGGCATTTGTCATTCCAAACATTATGCACCACATCAGAAATACCTTTTAACTAGGCTTCGGGGACTTAGAGGACACCGTGCTAACATACAAAGATGTGAATTTTGTGTTTATAATTTAAATGTTTGCTAAAATTTAAACAAAGAAGGCTTCTTAGTTAACGAAGAAATTTATCCACCTTGTATCTATAATTTATACCTTTCAGCTATCAGAAGACCTCACCTACTCCTATTTAGTCCTGCATTCTGGAAACAGACATGTCAGGATGCTAAATCAGAACTGTAGTTGGATTATGAATAATTTTTCTTTTGTGTTTTTCTAGGCCAATGTCTTTAAAATGTTACACTTAAATTTCATACTTGTGATAGAAACATTTACATTAAAATTTTTAAAGGAAACTTTTAAACAATCAGTAATTGTGAATATACAGCCCAGAGTCGTTTTATAGTAGATGAAACCTGGATGTGTCTCCCTGCAGAAACCCATTTAATTCAAGATTCATGTCCTTACGGAAAAATGCAGTTGCCGGTAAAGGATGCTCTTGAAATTTTCCACCATTCATTCATTCATTCATTCATTTATTTTCATGAGCTGTGCGATAAGCCAATTTTTTACTGTTTCAGGCCGCACCCAAAGCTTACATAGTGGGAACTGAGAACGATGTCCGTTAGAGAGCAATAGCTTACATTTTTCCCTTGGCTCTTCTGAGAGTCTGATATCCCTGCTGACTTCCCTTTGGGGAAGGTTTTTCAAATGCTTTGGGATTATAACATGGAGCTAGGAATATTCAGAATCTAATCACAAATGTTTAGAATTCACCGTGAATCGTACACAGGAGGGGACAGAATATTCACAATTAGTTTGTCTCCCGAAGTGCTAGATAAAATACACCTCTAAGCCAGGCAGTGGTGGCGCACGCCTTTAATCGCAGCACTCGGTAGGCAAGGGCAGGGAGATCTCTGAGTTCGAGGCCAACCTGATCTACAAGAGCTAGTTCCAGGACAGGCTGCAAAACTACAGTGATGGTTGAGAGATCGGACATGTAAAAAGGAATCCCACACTAGCTCAGAACTAAGAAATAGACAGGCATTTATTAAGGGGTAAAACTTACTAATCAGGATTCTCTGCTTGACGATGGATGAAGATGAGATCCCAACCAAACGGAACCAGCACAACAGCAACCTGGGGGAAGAGAGAAGGGGCCAGATGCACTTCCACATCCGGGTAAATAGTCTATGAGGCCACGCCCCAGTAGGCGGGAAGTTACTGTCTGTAATCCTTCCCACAGCACTACGGAGAAACTGTCTCAAAAAAACCAATACATACATACATACATACATACATACATACATACATACATACATATATGTAAATATGCCTCTAATAAGATATTAAAAGATCAAAAAAGAAGATGAAGTAGAAAGCACAGTAGATGGCTGTGAAATCGGTCACTGCCGGAGTTGGCGCGGGCACTTCTAGTACCTGAGTCCATTGCTCATGAATGCGTGATGCACCAGCGACTGCCAGCCTTGTGAAGGGGTCCTGTTAAGTCTGTAGTCTCCTTAGCTGGGTAGGGCATACTGGTGCCTCTTAAAAGAGGGATGTGTCCCTGGATCCAAGCCCATGACGACAGGGGCAGGATCAGCGGTAGTGAGGCACAGACGGGAACGGATCTCCGCTGCTTAAAGTTATCAGTTCATATAGACTTTATCCTGTGACGCCTCTAAAGTAACCATGCTCGCACCCCCATCTCCGGAAACCTCCTCCGCTCTGCACAGGGAATGGGCAGAAGTGACCCCATTGATCGTCACAGGGGCTCACACGTAGCAAATAATTATTTTCTATTTTACCATGATATGAAAAACAGTTAGAGTAAATGTACTAATCTCATTCAAAGTTCAAATGTTACAAAGTCTACCTTGTCTTAGTAGGAAAGATTATTTGATGCTTCCCATATTTTGTCCCACTGTAGCTCCAAACATCCATGATAGGCATGCTTTATAGTTACTCTCATGAAATACTATGCATAGAGAAGCACACTCTGTTAGATTCATTGCATAGTGCATACCTGTCATTCTTCAGCTGCCTCCATTCAAGAAATCTAATCACCGATCTATGTAAACAAATCCAGGCCCCTTCGCTCACACAAAGTCAGCCGGGGCACATATCAGAAAAGGAGTGTAGTTAATCTTTCTTGTTTCATCAACGAGGTCTCTAAAGCCAGCAAACCCCTCAGGAAGGGTTCTAAGGAATTCATTCTCTGTGATCTTTTTAATCAAACCTAAAAGTCCCAGGCTTGAAGAGTGTGGCACGGAATCTTAACCCAGGCCGGCGATTCCGTACAAGTGTTCACGCAGCCTTTACGCCCCAACCCAGAATCTGTTCCTGGCCCTCCATCAGAACTACAAACCAGCGGCTCTCATTCGCTGTCAGAAGCAGAATGAAGAAAAATACCCAAGTGTGGCCACGGTGCCAAAGCAACATCTTTATTCACTTTAAATATTAAGGGATTCCGCTTGGCTTTTGAGTCTGCCGTGCCGGGCGGTGGTGGCGCACGCCTTTAATCCCAGCACTCGGGAGGCAGAGGCAGGCAGATCTCTGAGTTCGAGGCCAGCCTGGTCTACAAGAGCTAGTTCCAGGACAGGCTCTAGAAACTACAGGGAAACCCTGTCTCGAAAAACCAAAAAAAAAAAAAAAAAAAAAAAAAAAAAAAAAAAGACACCCTCTGTCACATGCTTTCTTTTGTGAACGTCGTTCATGTTCACTGTTGCTGAAGTAGGCTCAGAATTATAGGATTGGTACCAATGTATCTTTGTTTCTTGCTGGGAAGGAAACAAGAGCTTGTTTGGATTCTTCCAGTTCTGGCATGGTGTCTCCTTAGAGATGGGTACATCTTCACGGTCTGCACAGTTATGGAGACAGGGAACCCCTACATCTGCCACCTGTTAGTTCCTTCTCGTTGTTAGGTCTTTCCCTTCCCCTCTTCTCTTCAGTGTGGATTTTTCCTGGCTAACTTTCTTCATGGTGGACACAGCTAGATGTCGACCACATTTCCTGAACTGGTTTTTTTTTTTTAATTATGTAACTTTTTCAGTTGGGGGGGGAGGGCGGAGGACACTTTAATTTTGTTCAGATTTTGAAATCGAAAGACAAATCATCCGGTTCCTTTTGCTACTGAATGGAGAGGTCCATTTCCTTCCTTCTTCTTAATTCGCAGTTTGGATACAAATATTACTTCTTGGCTGAAGATGAGCTTTCTAACTGAAGACCCATACGTACTTATGAATACCAGTGAGAAGACAGGATTGACCATGCCAAATGAACAACAGCGGCAACAAACAGAGGAGGCATAAATCAACAGAGGGCAGGATTAATAAGAAAATCAAAAGCTGGCAATTGAGGCGGGCATTAGAGAATGGACAGGGATATTTAAGTTACGTTAGAGAGACGTGACGGGGCACAAATGGCAAGATTTCAGATGACGCTCCCCACCCCTGGGTGCTGTGAAATCTCACCCGGGAGGGAGAGTTGGGGTGAGGGAGGAGTGATATTCCAGAGACAGTAGCGGGGAGAATTGTGCAGGAGAAGAAACAAGCCAGGGAACTCAGACCAAAAAGACCTGTGCCCTGTGCCCTTGGCTACTCCTTGGGGATGGATTGGGACCCCAGAGATGCTATGGGACATTTCTAGGGTTACATGTCTACTCGTATTTCTTAGTAATGACACGGATATTGCAGTATAGTAGACATGACATTTTAATCGTGATGTTTTCATACTTGGATACACCAGAGACTTGCTGACCCTCCCAGGGCTGGCCAGTTTCTAGAAAGAGGAAGTCATTCACTTGAAACCAATATGTTCTCCATGCCAAGCAACCAACCGACCCCATAGTTCATGTCCTAGATTGCCTGCTTCATGAGTTCATCATACTCTATGTTGTTCTGCCCCTGCTCTAGGTCACTAGCACCAGGAACTAGGAAAAATCGGGATAGTAAAGAACTCTGGAATCATCCCGCTAGCTGATACTGGCTTCCCCTGCCCACCTGACCACTTCCTTTCTTTGGAATTCATAGTGGAGATGAATGTCATCATGTGCTTCCCTTACCCACCCTGCCCCCTGGCTAACGTCCTAGTCAGTGCAATGACCTGCCTTCTTTCCAAGGGTCCAGGTCTTCCTTTGTGACATCATGTCCATGTCTGTGCATGGTGACAGCAAACCCCAGACAGCCTTAAAACAGAAAGCCACTGGATGCAACAAGACATGGGAGTGGCTGTCTGGGATGATGGTGAACCGACTCACACAGTCCACACCTCTATGAAAGCAGGAAGAACAATGGAGAACCTACCGAAATGGTTCCTTCCCTTTAGTCCTGTCGAATCAACAGAACCAACAGACCTATAATAAGAAGCGTAAGATGTGCATCTTCTCCACTGTCCCGAGCCCCATTCATCTTCCCACTTTAGAACATTAATAACTTTAAAGCCACTGGAGGAGAAAGACTGGGCTTGACCTTGCTCTATAACTTGGTCACTATTTGGCTAGGCTCTGTTCTTATTCACAAGGCAGTTATGATTTGACTGCAATGTGTTAAAAAAAATCAGTAGCATTGTTTGGGCATCGCCTCTGTCAGCAGCTGTACTGCCATTGTCATGAACAAAAGCCGGGCCAGGAATTTAAAAAGCAAATTTAAGGAACACAATTTCTTATGCCGCTTTGAAAATGCTGCTTTGGAAAGTTTTCTCTAACTCTGAAGGTTCCGGAAGTAATGCATAAGACAGGGCAGGGTGTATGTGTGTGTCCAGGAAGGACGTCAGTCTCTCACCCTAACTGGTCTTGAGATCCTAAACTAGCAGAATGTGTATGACAAGGCAGTTTTTCCCCCATATTCATTAAAAACTTTAGTATATATGTTGCACACAGACCAGGGCCACACGGGAACATTTTATAAGTATGCACCATACCTGGGCAGAGATCATTAGCACAAGGTGAATGGCTTACTCGTTCAAACCACTAAAGAAATGCTCTGGGCAACATTTTCTGAGTATTATACTAATCAGGCAGATTTCAATGGCTGCTCATTAAAATAAAAAGGAATAAAGACCTTACAGAGTTAGTCCAGGGAAGACCAGGAAAACAAACCAACTTCTCAGCAAAAGTTAAACCCCAGTGAGGGTGATAATCTTATTTCTAGAGTTATCACATTCTATTACCTAAATTCGCAGTTTTTAGAAATCTGCAAGACCCAGAAATAAACAGAAACCCTAGTAGCTATGTGCAGAAATAAAACAAACGAGGGGGGCGGTTCTGGAGGAGTCCTAGATGTCACTGGGACGAAACAAAGCCTCTAAATTAGTAAGAGCGATGTTCACAGAACTGAGAGATACTTTCTATAAATAATTGAGAAGGAGAAGGACAACTACATCTTAATAATTAGATAATGCCAGCAAAGGAAACACAAATGCATAGATGGACGTAGATAGACACACATCCACACATGCTCACACAGAGAGACTTAGCGAGACCTGTACTCGGGAACTATAGAAGGCAGAGCGAAGACGCTCGTGAGAGCAGCTCAGCGGTGCGTATTTGAACTATCAGAATAAAAACAATCAGCAAATTTTCAACTACGTCCATGGAGATTCCACAGCCTAAGGGAGAGAGAGAGAGAGAAGACCCAAAATGAACAGAGCTACAGAGACTTGTACGATGGGGAGGAATGGGCCAGCGTGTGTTCGCTGGAGTGCCGAGACGAGAAGAGAGGGAAGAGGAGCAGAAAGTCATGCTCTGATGTATAGAAGTGAGAATGCAGGGCTAGCAAATCCCTGCCTCATAAGAAATGGGAAAAAGAGTCACGGGGCTGTAATGAACGGGCACGGCCAAGCAGGTACTTGAATCCACACACAAAACAAAAAAGCACAGCTGAAAGTAACTGGCTACATGGGTATGCATAAAGGATGATGTGGATGTTCAGAGCACACAACAACCCTTACAGACTGGTTGCTGCGTGACAAGGTTTACAGATAATTCATGTGGCTGTTCTAGCACAAACGAAGACAAGGGAATGGAAGGCACTGGAACAGGTGACATAGTCTACTGGAAATGAGTTCAGTGAGTAAGTAGGTTGTTCTAAGTTCTAGTTCTAACGTTCTGAGCAACTACAGAGAAAAAAGTTAAAATACACAGAAAAGCATGCCATCCGTGTAATACATGACAGGGACAAAAACTTAGGACAACAGGTAGAAAAAAATGGCAGGACTTTAATGATTGTACTTAGTGGAGAAAGATTAAGCTGTTGGGTAAAATGTAGGGACTGGCAAAAGAGATAAAACCCATGATCTAAGCTACTCAACAGATACACTTTATGTAAAAATAACTTGTTATTCTTACCGAGATATGGTGTGTTATGTAGCTTGGGCTGACTGCAGACTTTCAGACACCCCGTTTCAGGTGCCTAAATGCTGGGATTAAGGCATGCATCATCATGCCCAACTCAGAATTTTAGATTCATTATAAGAAAACAGAATTAATAAGAAAGATTTGCCCGAAAAGCAGCAATAAAAAGAATGTCAGTGTGTCTCCAACTATGCCCAAAACAAAGAAAGTGTTCTTTAAAAACTGTCGCAGGAGGCTGGAGACCTGATTTCATGGATAATGTGCTTGCTGTCAAGTGTGAGGACTCAAGTTCGTATCCCCAGCCCCAAACGCTGCTGGACACGGAAGATTTTCTGTAATCACCTTGTGCAGGAAGCAGAGTTGGGATTCCTGGAGCAATCTGGCTTTCAGACTAGCCAACCTGGCAAGTTCTGTGTGCAAAAGCTAAGTTCTCCATACATATGCATGTATGTGCATCCATTTGCACATACATCTTCCAAGCATGCACACATGCAAACATGCCACACCCATGTTCCAAACAAGTATGTTAAAATTGTTAAAAGAAAGCAAATTGTTTTGTGATATCAGAAAGATATAGGAATTATAAATATGTATCCAAACCAAAGAACCAAACTAGCATGAATCAACTGACAGAATTTATGAGAATGGTAAAGTATAATAATAATAATTAATGATAATAATAAATAAAATATAATAATCATCTTTGTGTCAAACGTTTAATAACATAGACCAATTAGACCAAAGATTAATAAGGAAATAGAGACTTGAGCAATATTGCATACTTTTCTAGACATAAAAGGCACTGGCAGGACATCCCATTCGGTTAAGACAAGGTACACATTCTCAAGTTGACAGCAACATTTTAACAACTAGGTCATACATTAAACCATAAAACAAGCCTTGACAAATGTAGCAGCATTGAAATAATACATATTATGTTTTTCCAATTACTGTGGAATTACATACAAAACCAGTAACAGAAGGAAATCACAAATATGTGAAAATTACACAGTCATAAATGACCAATGGATCAAAAAGGGAATCATATGGGAAATTAGAAAATATTTTTTAGTTGAAAGAGAATTAAATCACAGCATTAAAAACTTATGGCAGGCAGCAGAAACTGTGCTTCCAGGGAAATGTAGCTATAAACATACATAATTAAAACAAAATAAGGTCTTAAATCAGGAAGCTAAATGTCTACCTTAAGAAACCAGGAGGGAAAGGAGAGCACTAAATTTAAAGCGTGTAGAAGGAAGGCTACAGTAGACAGCTGGGCAGAAGTGAATGAAACTGAGAAGTAAATAATAATAATAACAATAAAATAAAAAATAAAATAAATGGAAGAATGGACTAACTTGAGAGTTGATACAATTAGAAAGCTAGCACAGCAATGATGCAATCTGAATACAAACTCTACTCCCCGCCCCCATTTGAACACTTGGTTCCAGCTGGAGGCCCTGTTTTGGATCTTTGTGGAACCCATGAAACCTCTTAGAAGGAAGTGGGGCACTAAGAGTGGTCTTAGAGTTGTGATAGTTCAGCTCCACTTCCTGTCGACTTCCTCCTGGTACATTGTGACTGTGTCCACTTCAACTGTAAACCAAATCAATCCTTCTCCCGTAAAGCCACTTCTTGTCAAGTATGGGTCACAGCAATGAGAGGAGTAATTGACGCAAGCACGCTCGGTGGTGTGTCTGTGTGGGCGTTTCCAGATACAATGGCAAGGACTGAGGGGGATGAGCCACCCTGAATATGGGAAGCAGAGTCCAGTAAGGTGGGGTTCCCAACCAAGTACAGATGGGGAAGATTCCACGCTCAAGCTCAGAGGTTTACCCTGGATATCAGAGTGCATGTTCTTCAGTCGCTGAACACAATCACACCGCTGACTTCCCAGGGGACTCCCCACTGGACAAGGTAGCTGCTTAGTGTCTGCATCATACTAAGCATTTATACAGAGCCACAGCGTTTCTTACACATGAGATTCCTAACTGCTCCACTCTATCAATCATCTATCTGTCTGTCTATCTATCTATCTATCTATCTATCTATCTATCTATCTATCTATCATCTATCTATCATCTATCTATCTATCTATCATCTATCTATCTATCTATCATCTATCTATCTATCTATCTATCTATCTATCATCTATCTATCTATCATCTATCATCTATCTATCATCTATCTATCTATCTATCTATCTATCTATCTATCTATCTATCTATCTATCTATCTATCTATCATCTATCTATCTATCATCTATCATCTATCTATCTATCTACCTACCTATCTATCATCTATCTATCTACCTACCTATCTATCATCTATCTATCTATCTATCTATCTATCTATCTATCTATCTATCATTTATCTATCTATCATCTATCACCTATCTATCTATCTATCTATCTATCTATCAATCATCTATCTATCTACCTACCTATCTATCATCTATCTATCTATCATCTATCTATCTATCATCTATCTATCTATCTATCTATCATCTATCTATCTATCTATCTATCTGTCTATCATCTATCTATCTGTGTGTCTGTCTGTCTATCTATCTATCTATCATCTATCTATCTATCATCTATCTATCCATCTATCTATCTATCTATCTATCTATCTATCTATCTATCTATCTATCATCTATTATTTTTGAGGCAGGATCTTGCAAGGAAGCCCAAGATGACCTCAAGCGTGATCGCCTTGCTCCGGCCATCCAAATGTTGGAACGTGCCGCCACACCTAACTACTGCTTCACTTTCTAACAAATGGAAATTACAGGAAATCTCATAGAATAAAGTTATGCACGAAATGGCCAAATCTAGGGAGACACCTTTATAGAACATTTAGTCTACTCATATCATATGTGGACATGGCAGATAGGCAATGCATCAGTCAGATTTCTATCACCACACGAAGGAGCCGATAATAAACATAAAGGAGGAAGAGTTCCTTTTGGCTCACGGATTCAGAGGTGTTAATCCAAGTCGGATTGGCTCATTGCTTTTTTAACCTATGGCATGGCAGAAAATCGTGGTTGGGAGCACATGGAGAAAAGCTGCTTGCCTTGGGGTGGTCATGATGGGTCCAGGAACCCAATATCCACTTCAGTAACTCATCCCCAGCAGCCTGCTAGCCTTACACAAAACTCTGCTGAGACTGGGTAGGGAGGAAATCAGACATAAGGAAAAATAAGGGGAACTGCAGCTGTGTCTCAGTGGCTGTTGCTCTTGGTGGCCAGGATGCCCTTTGGTGCTTTGACACATGTGGAGTTATGCTCTTCCTCCTATGTCAGAAACTAGGGCACTGGGGCACTTTTCCAGGTGTGTGTGCACCCATGAAAGTTCCGTTTCCCTAAAGATTATGGCTTCATTATAGCAGCCTTATGGTTTTTAACCCCTCTTCCCTTTGTGGACTTTTCAAGAGGAGCATGGAAAGAAAGACTCTAAAAGGAAGATCTAGCCCACCATGATATGGTAGGCAAAACACGATCACCTTACCTTTCTGACTATACCGTTCACTTCATTATATCCACAACAGAGACCAATCAGCTGCTACCTGAGACACATAACACACACACACACACACACACACACACACACAGAGAGAGAGAGAGAGAGAGAGAGAGAGAGAGAGAGAGAGAGAGAGAGAGAGGAGAGATATCTATTTTTCTCTTTTTCTCTCACTTTCCTTTGCTTTATTTTATATTACTAAATAAACTTCTGCTTCAACCAACTATGCCTTAGCTGAATTCTCTCCCTTGAGGATATTAAGGGGGAAGTTTCACCCAGTAACACCACCACTCCAGACACTGATACAGGCTCTGAACCAATCCTCTAACATAGGAGCCTTTTATACTCAAACATACAAACACCAAGCACAAAATGTAATCTTTATCTCTGTCAACTGGTAGCAAGAACAAATTCCAGTCCATTTGTGATTTTTCACCTTCCCTGTTCACATCTGGAAGTGAATTTGTATGGGTTCCCTCTTCTACCTGCTTGGCTCTCAGTGTTTGATCTGTGCAGGAACGCCAAGCACGTAGTCTTATGAAGACTGGCTATTCAGGAATCTTGGGTATGTTGATTGCGCTGCTCTCAGGTCCTGGAAACCTCTTGTAGCCTAAAGTCTTTCAACAAATCTGTGTCATGGTGTTCTCTGCTAGCTGCTGGACCCCTGGGAACTTGGCTTGGATCCCCCAGTACATCAGCCATGGAGAAATTCAGATCTGTCATTGCCTGGGCTCAACAACACTTTCTTGGAAACTCAGGTTCCCTCTGAAGTCAGACGCCTAAATCTCACTTCATTGTGTGAATGACGTATAATTTATTCAACCATTCTCTTATTGGATATTTAGACAGCATTAATCTTTCACTGTCAAATGTTATGCTGTCTGGAAGATCTTTGTAATGAAAGTTTAAACCATTTCCATTATTATTTCTTTAAGAGAAATTCTTAGAAGGGCAATTTATGTGTCAAAGAACATGCATATTTTAGGGCTTCCCTATATGCTGCCAAATCACCCAGCCGAAATGTGACAATTTGCCCCTAAGAATTCTCACTCCCTGAAGCTGAGATCATTTAGCAATAAATTAGTTGTCTAGTTTCATCCCTGCTAAGTATTCACGTGTGATTTCTATACCATTCGCGACTCCATAATAAAAATATACTGTGCTAAGGTGTAAGGGTTGAGCTGATTTTATTTGAAAAGCAGGTGACAGGTGAACCACATGCCCAGTAGTGTTCTGCTTGGTAAGAGTTCATCAAGACTAATGATCAGGTTTTGTTTTAATACAATTTGGGCTTTTCATTTTTTTTTCTGTAAAAACAATGAATATTTTCTAAGTGGGAGATTGACCCTCCAATGAGAGTCATACTCTGATTGTCTGATTGTGATTGGGTGATGTCAAGGGATAAAAAGGCCTTTGTAGGTATGATTGAGCTACAGGCCTTAACTCTGCATTAAGATAGGACTGGATCCTCAGTCATTTGTCAAACAGAAAGCTGCTGAGATTGCACGTGTGAGAGGGACCAAGGTTCTGCTGTGGGCTCCTCATGCAAGGACTAGCTCCTCAGAGCCCACACAGGCAGCCAGCAGGGACGTGAAGACCTTAATCATGCACTGGGAAGGGCCTGGAACATTCCAAATGCCTGCACAATCTTCCAGTGGATTCTTTGCAAGCTCCAACAAAGAGCCCAGTGTCCTGACACCTTGACATCTGCCCGCGCTTCTGAACATGACTGACAGTACGCTGTGCTCTTTCATCTGCTGAGCGTGGGGCATGGGTTGCGGCAGTGGTAGGGGAGTAATTCATTGGATGGACAAGCGAAATGAAATGTAAGTACTGGAAGAGCAGATGAGTCCACTGTGATTTTAGAGAGCAAAGTGTCATCTTACCATCTCCCAAAGACTCACAGAACTCTAGGTCCAGTTTATACCGAATCTTTCTTAGTTTTCTGGAATAATCTTGTTTGTCCAATGTGCAGCTTACAAAGTAAGAAGATGACGTCATGTGCCCGTCACCTCTGCCCTGGTGAGGTAATGCTCACCGTTTTCAGTGCTTAGTGGCTGCTTTATGCTTTGGAGTATTTCCTGTCTTGCATACAAGGCATTACTCATGTTACCCAGTGAACGCTGAGGCAAGCACCTGCATACATACATTCATTTGATCTCATTAGGATCCCTAAAACCTCTTTCTTTAAGTACTGCTTTCTCCTAGGCTCTACAGCTATTACAAGAGCAATATAGGTGGTTATGGAATTACAAACCGATGAGTCTAGAAGCTTACATCTAAGTTAGCAGCTTGCCTCTTAAAGCGCGTTTCCACTTAGAAACAATAAGGAAAAAAAATCAGGGTTCTCACAACACCGCCCCCATAAAACCTACGTAACTAAAAGCTTACTGGGACTCATTTTAAAACAACTGGACTATATTGAAATATCATTTATGTTACCCGTGGGGAGACACATTTAGTTTTCTAGTTTGCAATGGAAGTTTACGGTTTTGCCTGGAAACCTTGGCCCTTCGGAAGTGGCCCCTAGGATCAGGGATTGTGCTGAGCATCAGAGCACACACTCCTGTGTTTAAAGAATCCTCCGTGTGCTCTGAAGTCTCTGCTTTCTATTTGTTTCAGATTCTGTGTAATCGGGAGCTCCAGCTGTCCTCATAGCGGCTCTTTCTTGCTTGCTTCTACTTTGCTTGCTTCTAACTACTTGTATTGCATCAGGGATCTGTAGCTGTCACCCTCCCCTCTTGGTATCTGCACACCTATCACCCTCAATATTTAACTTCCTAAAAGGTGGAAGTGAGAAAGATTTGGGGCTTAGCTTCATAGAGGAGCCAGGCTCAGCTCCAGACCCCAGCTGTGGATGTGACGTCACTAAGAAAGGTGGCGCGACACAGCCAGAAGTTTCCCGTGGTCTTTAAGCTGTCACACAGATGATCTGTCTTGTAGATGTCGCGTCCCCTCCCTTTGTGTCTTCCTTTGTGTCTGTGTCTTGTCTATTGGACTGAATAGATGGCTCAGTGCTTGAGAGCACCTTCTAACCCTGGGACCCAACTTGAATTCCCAGAGCCTCCACACCCATACCACGTGTAACTCCGGTTCCAGGGCATCTGGCGCCCTCTTCTGGACACGGTGAGCACTGTACACACATATGCAAACCCACACACAGACACATGCATATATGCATAAATGAAAGAAAATTACTAACATATAAAAAAAAGTCTCTTGTCTATTTCATGGCTAATATTCAGGAAGCTTTCCCTCAAAGTCTTATCTTGAGCTTATTCTCTCTTCATCTCACCATTCATCCCGGAAACTCACGGTTACTTTTTTTTAATGAGTCAGGAACACAAAAATGGATAACTGCAAGCATGGATCTAGAACAGCAGTTGTTGAATGACTGAGGTGAGCTATGATGAAGCAGGGAGAGCACGTTAGACCTGGAAAACAGACTTAGAGAAGATGCTGCACCGAGCCATAGGAAGGGTGGAAGGCTCATGCTGGCTCCTGCTGAAGGTGGCAGAAGGTGAAATATTAAAAAGTAGTTGTGCAGCAGATGGGGCAGGGCCTTCCTTGATGCCTCGGGGAGGAGGATGTTGGAATTCATTCCGAAAGCAACAGGGAGCCATCTAATGGTTTGTTAAACCAGGTATTTAGCAAGATTAAATTGGCCGCATTATGGAAGATGGACACAGGGCTTATTAAGACGCTATTTCGGTCAGATGGGGGTAACAAGCACACATTTTAAAGGCCCGCCTTGGATAGATAGCAATGACATAGGCGGAACCCACAACTGTTGCAGAATTGATTTCAATTGCTGGTGCTGGGTCTTGGTTTTGTTTCCTGAAGGAGACATACTGTAGCCACATCTAGGAAAAGGAGCCTGTCTGACGGTGGCTTCTTTGGGGTTTGAGCTCCATCACGCTGGGTGGGACAGAGGAGAAGAAAGGTGGGGCGGGCAGCCCTGCTCCAGCCTTCTGCTCCGCGGAAGCTGACGATTCCCAAGGCCAAACCTCCCGAGTAGACATGTGGTACTGGACCCTTAGTCAGAGGTGGGTGATTGCTGTCCCCACAGAATGGTCCTCACGAGAAGTCATCTCATGATGCCCGTGAGAAAGCTGGGAGGCCCTTCTCTTAGAGAACACTGGCCCCAACCAAAGGACCATGGGAGACAGCGGACGCTTCCCTCCACTCCACCCCAGAGGACACTAGGGGAAATGTTTCTGCCTCTTAGCATCACCTCATGAACAAACATTTTGAACACTGAGCTTTTGACTTTGCTACATTTTGTGGCCAGGAACTGGGAAGGTTCACTGCGCCTGTCCCCTTCTGGGTGTGCCCCTCCCTCTGGGAAGAAGGGATTCCAAATATAAATGAGTGACTTGGGAGAACAAAGGGGCCAGCCTGAGTCATCAGCGGGATTGGGACTTTGACATACTTGGTCAGTTCGTGACTCAGGTGACCTGACGGCCCAGACGTAGAGAGAAGAAACGATGGAGATAGATAGATAGATAGATAGATAGATAGATAGATAGATAGATAGATAACAACACTTTTAGATGGACTTAGAGTGCATCTGGATCCATTCTGGGTGCTCTGGCAAGACATCTGAGACTGCATAATTGATTTTTTTGAATTAAATTCCTTCACTTATTTTCCATGTTTGTGCATGGGCACTCCTGTGCCATAGTGCACACACAGAGGCCAGAGGACAGCTTGAGGGCCTTGGCTCTTCCCTTCCACTGTCTAAGCCCTTGAGATTGAACCCAACCTCGGTGACCAGCACCTTCACCTAGCCTCTCCCTGTCCCCGAAGACTGGGTGAACTGCCAAGAAATCCCAGCTGCGGAGGCTGGAGGCAGAGGGGCTGTCATCTTACCAGCGGCCTCCTTGTCCAGTGTGCTTTGTCAGAAAGGGGACAGGTAAAACAGCGTGTGCTGAGAGCTGGGAAAGGCTCCGCTCACCTCCAACAAATTTCTTCCCAGACAATGACACTTCCCATAACACTAATAGCATTAAACATTCCTGAGGACAAAGCCCATTAGCCTAATCGCCTCTTAAAGATCCCTCCTCTCAATTCTGTGGAGTTGGGGCGTGAAATTTCCAACACATGAGCCCCGTGGAACACACTCACGCCCTGGCAGAATATCGCTGTATGTTGTGGACAGCCCACTAAATGAATGTTTTTAAGATTTTCATTCTGAAAGGAGAGGGAATCGATATCATCATGAGAATGAAAATAAACAAGAGAAAAAAAGAAAACAAAACAAAAAATCCACTGCCTTGTCCTGTGTAATGGCTTCAGATGCTTGGACTTCAAAGATGGCAGACACGCTGAATAAATGTCACAAACGGAATGTGCATTCTGTTGATGCAGCCTCTTAGAGGACACGCTCTCTTGCTCCGACTCTCTGAGCGTGGTTTGGAAACTAACAGACCCATTAGTTAATGAAGGCTGGGAATTCTAACAGGATGACCAGGTGCAGCCACTGGGCCCTCAGGTGGGGTTTGGCCTTTGGCAGTCATATAAAGATATTATCGGGTGACTACAGAATAGAAGCAGAAATTAGCGATGGTGGAATAAGACAGCCCTCTCTTCTTGTCCGCAGACTGTTTCTAAGCTACCCTGCTTTTCGAAACGTGCTGTTATTTTTCACCTAGAGACTGGGAGGACACACTGACACATTTTTTACTATACTATTCATTCCCCATGTTCTTTATCTGTCACCCTAAACCTCTATCATCTGCTGGTGACAGTTTGCAATTTCTTAAATTACTATGAATCTTCCGCTACTTACAATTTAAATTGATGACTTCCCTTTCGGGGGCGCACATGAGACCCCTTGGTGAGACTTAGAAAGCACCCTCCAATTGCGCGCAATATGCTCGTGACTCATCGGTGGCTTATTTCCTGGGCTGCTTCCCGCAGATGGCTAATCTTGCCCATTTTAAGTTGATTTCTGTTAGTGCTAACCTCTAAGCATGGCAGCATCTGACTGTCTTAATTTTAGGTTATGCATTTTGTTGCTTTTTTTTAAAACCTAGTCTTCTTTTCTCAAGTTTCATATTTATGGCATTTTCCAGAATTCAGGGTGAAAGTTAATAAGGTAGGTAGTGCTGCCTTCATTTTGTAATACATTACCAATTTTGGTGTGTGGTGTGGGGGTGTGTGTGCGTGCGCGTGCGCACACACACACACATATCATAGGGGTATGGAAGGTCAATAAATAATACTTTTTCTTTCTTTCCTTTCCCAGTTTCTTTTCCCTTGCCCTTGTAGAGAATTAAGAACCCAACATTGGAAAGATGAGCTATGATTTTAGCAGAGTAGATAGAACAGTGCCTGGAATGGAATGAGTCTGATGACATAGGCTTGTGGTCCCAGCCACTCAGAGGCTGAGGCAGCAGGATCAATCATAAGTTCAAGGCCAACCTGGGCAATGTAGTGATTCCCTGTCATTCATATAACTATATATGAAGGTGAACTGAAATATATATATATCAGTGGTTGAACGACGACCTAGCATTCACAAAACCTCATGTTCAATCCCCAAAGCGACAATGAACAAATAGTGGATAAATGAATAAAGTCACAGTGTTTTCACACACCATCAAATTGGCTTCCTGATGCTTTACTGCAGAACTGAACTAAGGCCGTCCTCTCCCTGGAACAGCAAGCCCCTCCACGGAGGTTAGGTGGCTGCTTCCCTACAGCTTTCTGGCACCTGGCCAGTGCCCAGGGAGCCAAGGAGAGCCACCTGTAGGGTGATCACTCTTCCTCTCATTCAGAGAAGCTGTTCTGAGAGCAGTCACCTCATGGGGCAAAATACCGTGGGCTAAATTCTCCTTTATAACATTCCGGGATCTTTCAAGTCAATGATACTAAGAGGTAAACAAATGATCAGACAGGAGCTGTGCAGCCCCAGAGAACACAGGTAGAAGGAGTTTGTCACCATTTTTTAAAACCATGGGAGGACACACAAAATATACACTCTGCCATCCTAACATTTTTTTTTCCTGTTTTTCTCCAGTGTTAGTGACAGAACACGGGGTCTTGAACACTTTGGGTGGGAATTCTACTAGCAAACGTAACCCCCAGTCTTTATTTACTTTTAACCACATAGCTCTGTGGCACTAACTGCGTGTGTTCTGTTGTGCATCCCTCACCAGCGTACATCGCCAGAGCTCTCTTCGTACTGCAAACCTGAAACTCCATCCCTCCTTTGATAACTCCCGCCCCTCCCAGCTCATCACCTCTGGCCACTGCTGTTCCGCTTTCTGTCTCTGTGGGTTTAGCTTTACAGAAGGTGGTGTTTTAAAGTCGGCCTTGTCACAGATGCGTGTTGCCTGCAAGGACAAAGCTGAGACTGTGGTGACATGGGCTTCGACACTCTAGATAGTTCCCTATAGTTAAACTCATTCAACCTCTTGCAGCTGAGGCTGCTTCCTCCTATCCTCCCATCCTCTCTGCCTCCCCTACAGAGTTGGATTGACCCAGAAATGAGAGGGTGGGGGAGTAGTGGGAAGGGGAGGGGTGCATGCCACAGACGGTAGATCAATGACATGTCTAGAAGCACCTGGCTAGAGTATCCAGCCTTCTTTTGTATTGCATAATTGCATAATAATAATAATAATTATTATTACTGCATAATATGGGATGGAAACAAGAATGGCCAGGAGACTCCCAGTGCTGCAAGTTCCTTTGGTGACTTAAGGCTAAAGAACGTCAGGGTAGCTGGGCGGTGGTGGCGCACGCCTTTAATCCCAGCACTTGGGAGGCAGAGGCAGGCGGATCTCTGTGAGTTCGAGGCCAGCCTGGTCTACAAGAGCTAGGTCCAGGACAGGCTCTAAAAAAGCTGCAGAGAAACCCTGTCTCGAAAAAAAAAAACCAAAAAAAAAAAAAAAAAAAAAGAACGTCAGGGTATATGGATAGGAGGCCTGGACATTTATCTCATGGCCACAGGAATTGTCATCTACCTCACACAGAGAACTCAGAGCTGTGATGAGGAGGTAGGATGAGGCCAATTATCTGGAAAGTTATGCCATTGTATCAGCAAGCCATGTTTACCCACCTCACACTGTAAAGGAAATAAATGGACTACCTCAGAGCCTGCTTCTGACAAACTGCGTGTCTGTGTTTATTTCTCAGCTATTTTTTAGTATCACAGAAGGAGTGAGCAACAGCCCTGCCACACAGACTAAAGAGACCATCAGCCTCTAGAGCTGGCTTTGTCAGCCCAGATTGAATCACCGGCCTGTGTCAACTGCTGTCTAGATAAGCCATGTTAAAACACTTCCAGAGAGTGCAGGAAGCGGGGAGAACAGGAAGGCGTGGAGATGATCTCTCCTCAACAAGGAGTGCCATCGTATCTCTGAGAAACAGGGCCTAAAATGCTTCCTGACCTCCTCTTCTTCTATGTAAGTTGTTCAGTTTTGGCTGAAGCAGAAACTAACAAGAGACATCCTAGTGACTGGCACCTGCTGAGAGCTCTGTGACGCAGGTGGCAGAAAGAAAGGAAGCGTTTCTGCTTGCAAGAATCACCATCTATTCCAGATTTTTAAAAAGCCAGCTTCTATCGCCAACACACAAAGACTAGCATTTAGGTTTTGGTCAACATCATTTGGCTAACTGTACCTTGCCTGGGCACCACAGGAGAGTTGACCCTGTAAACTGGCATACGTGAGACAACCCTGGAGGGCTGGGAGGGGCATTGCTGGTTCCCCCTCCCTCATCTGGGATGTAGTGGTGGGGGCGAGGGAGAGATGCCCTCCCTTGTTGTGGAATGTTTCTTCGCATTGTGTGAAGATGTGTCACTGTGATTGATTCAGTTAAGAGCTGAATGGCCATTAGCTAGGCAGGAAGAGGCTAGGCAGGACTTCTGGGGACAGAAAGCTCTGGGAAGAAGAAGACAGAGTTGCCAGCTAGACGTTGAGGAAGCAGAATGGACAGTACAGACAGACTAAAGGTAACTGACCCATATAAAAGAAGCCATGCAGTGCCGGGTGGTGGTGGTGCATGCCTTTAATCCCAGCACTCGGGAGGCAGAGGCAGGCGGATCTCTGTGAGTTCGAGGCCAGCCTGGTCTACAAGAGCTAGTTCCAGGACAGGCTCTAGAAACTACAGGGAAACCCTGTCTCGAAAAACCAAAAAAAAAAAAAAAAAAAAGAAAGAAAGAAAGAAAGAAAAGCCATGCAGATTAAAAGATATGGGTTAATTTAAGTTATAATACCTAATGGGACACACCTCAGCTAAGGACAAGATTTCACAATGAATAATTAGTCTCCATGTCTTACTTGTGAACTGGCAGCCCAAAGAAAAGCCTATCAACCCCTCACCCTTACCACCTCCAGTTGGTGAGGGAGCTAACCTCCTTTACCAGCTATAACACTTGGGAAAGCAGGCCCTGCACCTCGTTTTGGTAGCAGAGCAGGGATGACCCCATTGACAGGGCTGGGGTATGTCTGCCCAAAAGTGTGAACATGGGAGATCGTTCCTGCCCCTCATTTGTCATATGGCAGCCTGGGCAGGGGAGAGATGCCCCCTGGCCCCTCTTTGCCTGAGGCTGTGTGAGAGCTGGCCCTGCCCCTCACCAGCTGAAGCACTCAGAGAAATGGGCTCTGTACCTCATCTGGGCAGTATAGCAGAGATTACCCTACTGGCTGCAATGTGGGTGAACTGCCTGGAAAACATGAGCTTGGGAGACCTGGCTCTGCATCTCATCTGCCATATGGTGGTGGGGGCACACAACACATGGCCTCCCTGCCACCCCTCTCCACCTGCAGCAAGTGGGAGATCTGTCCCTGCCCTTCACTAACTGCAGCACTCAGGACAGTGGTCCCTGCAACTCGCCTGGGCAACACACTACAGCTGGCCCTGAAGGTGTAAGTGTGGGAAAGCAGACCCTGAGGATGGGAAGGCAGAACTGGCCCCATTCCTTGCTGCAAGGGTTGAATTAGCTAGGGCATTGCAGGAGAGCTCACCCTGGTGGCGAGCACAAGGGAGAGCTGGCAGGCTGACCAACCCTGCAACTACCCATGCCCAAAACCAGGGTTATGTATTGCCCACCCCGATATCCACCCCATCTGTCATCTGCTGGAGTGTGTGAAGGGACCAATTCTGAGGACCCAAAGCCTCATGATCTATCTCCACAGGGCAACAACAGGATAACCAAGAGGAGTTCAGTGAGGACCCAGTATCAGTGCAGTAGCAGAAAACAGAGACTTTGAACCAAACCAGTGACTCTTTGCGATGAACACTTGCAAGCAAAGGTATCTGGATGATGTGGGAGAGTCTTCTGTTTGTGTTGATTTCATTGGTTAATAAAGAAACTGCCTTGGCCCATTTGATAAGCCAGCCCTTAGGTGGGTGGAGTAGACAGAACAGAATGCTGGGAAGAAGGGAAGTTAGGCAGATGCCTCAAGCAGATGCCATGCCTCTCCTCTCTGAGATAGACGCCATGGAGCCAGCCACCAGGTCAGACATGCTGAATCTTTCCCGATAAGATACCACCTCGTGGTGCTACACACATTACTAAATATGGGTTAAAGCAAGATGTGAGAATTAGCTAATAAGAGGCTGAAACTAATGGGCCAGGCAGTGTTTAAATGTATACAATTTGTGTGTTGTTATTTCTGGTTTTAAGCTAGCCATGAGGAAGCCAGGCAGGATGAAAAGCAGGCCTGCCCGCTGCTCACCTATATCTGGATAAAAAGGGGAGTGGGGAGAGAAACCTTATTTGGCTAAAAACTTTTCAAAGACCTCGAGAGTTTTAGATTGGCACAGATGGAATTTGTGAATCTGAGGTTGGAAATCTGAAGAACAAGTAACCAAGGGATGGGTTTCCCGAAAACCACAAGTGACTCCATTCTCTAAGACGGAACTCACACAGACACACTGCGGCTTTCTCCAGCACGTTCCCTTTCCTTCTTAGAAGACTGTGTTACATCTGGTCTCTGAGAATCTTAAACGGAACAGGTACAGGGGTGGGGATGTAGCTCCCTGACAGAGTTATTGCCTAGCAGGCATAGTTCCATCCTCAGCGTAGAAAAAACCCGAATAGATGTGGGTCCCAGTTTCATTTCTGTTGTTGTTGTAAAATATTCTGACAAAAAGAAAAATTAACAGCATAGAGGAGGAAAGGTTTATTTGGCTTACAATTCCAAGTCCCAGCCCATCATTGCGGGTAATACATTTAGGAAGTTCGAGCATCTAGTCACATCACATGCACAACCAAGAGCAGAGAGAAATAAATGCACCCTTGCTTGCTCACTTGTTTTTTTTTTTTTTTTCCTGGCTGCATGTTTCCACCCTTACACAGTTTAGGACCCCTAGCCTAGGGAATGGTGCCACCCACAGTGGGCTGGGTGATGTGGGAGTCCCCTCTCTGTGCTGTGATTACCATTAATGAATAAAGAAACTGCTTTGGACCTATAGCAGGGCAGAACTTAGGAAGACGGAACTGAATGCTAGGAGAAAGAAGGGCGGAGTCAGAGAGAAGCCATGTAGCCCTGCCTGAGACTAGATGCTGGAACTTTAGCTGGTAAGCCACAGACACATGGCGAAGCACAGATGAATAGAAATGGGTTAAATTAATATGTAAGAGTTAGCCAATAAGAAGCTAGAGATAATGGGCCAAGCAGTGATTTAATTGATATGGTTTCTGTGTGATTATTTCTGGGCTAAGTGGCCAGGAACAAACATGCCACTTTCCTACTACAGACTGGGTTTTCCCACATTGATTATCTTAAGACAAGCACCAAGAGTTTAAGTTCACCACCAGATAAGTTTACAGGCCAACTATTGTAGACAGTCCCCCCCTGAGACTCTCTTCAGGTGATCCCACATTGTGTCACACTGGCAAGCAAAACCAGCCATCACAGCATGCTGCTTAGTTCCCGTGTAAACACTTGGAATGAAAGAAAAGCTGTTCCTGAGAAACCCACCCTCATAGTTTACCTATGGGGTTTGTTACCATCAGTCTGCTCTACCCAGAGAGAATTTGTGACTAGGCAAGAAAAGGCGTTTAAAATAGTGGTCTGTGACCACTTTGGTTCCCTAGGTAGTGGGCAATAGCTAGCCAGACCAGCTAGATGGGAATAGCAGCAAGTATTGTCCTCTAGTCTTACTTGGATAAGCATGTACATTTCTTTATAAAAGTTAGGTGTGCACATGCACTGATGTGTGTGTGTGTGTGTGTGTGTGTGTGTGTGTGTGTGTGTGTGTGTGTAGGCAAAAACATAACCTTAGGAAGGCCAGTCACCTTTGAGACAGGGTCACTCAATAGCCTGAAGCTTAGTAATTAGACTAGCTCGCTAGGGAGCCCCAGGGGTAATCCTGTCTCCACCTCCCAAGCACTGGCATTACAAGTGAGCACAGCTATCCTTGTCATTGTATTTTGTAGTTTTCGTGGACACATAGTATTTTGTCTTCCATCCCAGAATAAGGGTCCTGTGCCTTGAACACTAGCCAGGAACAATAAAAATTCTCATCTTAGACCGTCTTCAGAAAAAGACAAAGCAGACCGAGCTTGTGGCTTCTTTTCTCAGGTGTGGGATCTGTTCTGTCTAGCGAGGACACTCTGCGAGGGGAAAGAAAGGCAAACAGAGGAGGGACTGCCCATCTGGGCATCTTCCCTCCTTCCAAAGAGAGTGTGCTACTTCCCAGCTCCTTTGGGAACTGCACAGAGCTACAAGGGAGCTGGCCTGGTAGGCCTTGTCACCGGATTTGCGTTGCCTCCGCAGACTTGAATTACAAAAATCCCCCACGGCAAACCTTCTTGTGAGACGTTTTGTGCTCTCTAAAAGTTCTGACAGTTTGAACAACTGCCCTTCTGAAAGAGGTAATTTTTATCATTAATAGACTTTTTAAGCTTGATTTGCCACTCAGCTAAATAAATAAGTGGAAAGGAAAAGGGTTTCAAATACGTTATTCTTGACAAGAATCAAATGAGTGCTTAGAACGTGGGGCCTACTGAGCTGAGGACAAGGAACCTGTAAAAACTGGAGAAGAAGCCCTCTGCTGCAGACGTCGTGTTCTCTAGGGATGTGGTGCATACAGCTGCATCTCCACTAGTGAGAACCATGCTTGTGGCGTCCCCGTGACATCCCGCCTACCTTCACGGGCAGTTGGTGTCTAGCTGAGGTGAGGGAGAGTACACTCAAAACCTTCCAGAAAAAGAACGTTTTGAAAGTCTTCCAGTATGGATGGTTCCTCATCTTTAAAGGAGCGAAAACATATGTACATCCCGGCAAATATTTTAAGACTAAAATGACGGGACATAGCCGGGCGATGGTGGCGCACGCCTTTAATCCCAGCACTCGGGAGGCAGAGGCAGGTGGATCTCTGTGAGTTCGAGACCAGCCTGGTCTACAGAGCTAGTTCCAGGACAGGCTCCAAAGCCACAGAGAAACCCTGTCTCGAAAAACCAAAAAAAAAAAAAATAAATAAAAAAAAAAAATAAATAAAATGACGGGACACATGGGGAAGTTGTTGCCTTCAGTGCAGAATCCAGCAGTTCTGGGTGACGCTGAGTCCAGATGAGGGAGGGCCCCTTTCTATTGCCAACTCCCACTTCCTCACCCTGTGGCTTTGAGGTAGCGACCTGAACGCTTCCAGTTTCAAGCAAGATGCTGTCAGATAAGATAGTACTGTGTTAACACAAGAACTCTGTGTGTGTGTGTGTGTGTGTGTGTGTGTGTGTTGTTTTTGATTTTTTTTTTGTAAGTAGTTTTGTTGAGTTCACATAGAGTTCCATATAGTTCATTCATCTAGAATGCACATGTCAAAGTTTGTAGTATACTCATGGGTATGGATAACTATCAACGTGGTCAAATTGAGGACATTTTCACCACCTTAAAAAGAAAGGCTCCATTGTTTACCCATTGGTTTTCCATCTCCCTATCCCTAAGCCCCAGTGCTAAGCAAGGCCTGCTCTACTTCCTGTCCCTATAGACTACTGTTTCTGGACAAGCCATGCTAACGGACTAATAATATATGGCCGTTTCTGTGCATTGGTCCTTGCATTTAATATAATGTTCTCAAGAATAGTCATGCTTTAGTATTTAGTGTTAAAGGATCAAAGCTGTAATCTTTCCTCTGGTCAAATAATATTTCACTGTGTAGATATACCATATTCTTTTGGTTCATTTCTGGTTTTTCGGTTTATTGTTTGTTTGTTTGTTCGGTTGGTTCATTCTTCACCATTCTGCAATATGTCAACAATCCTTTGTGTATTTCTATTTTTTGGCGGCTATGGTGGGAAATACTGCTATAATTATTTGTATAAAAGCCTTCTAACATCTATATTTGTGGGCTGTAGGAACGGCTCAGTGGATACAAAACTGTGGGCTTATTTTTCCAGAGTACCTATGTGTGATTCCAGAATCCACAAATTCACAATCATCCGTAACTCAGTGCCTGGGGATCCGACACCATCTTTTGGTTTCTGTGGGCATTAAGTACACACGTGGTACACGGACATACATGCAGCCAAAACACCAATATACAGAACAAAATAATTTAAAAAAGAAAAGTTTTAAAAAGTAGGAGAGATGGCTCAGTGGTTAAAATCTGTATTCATTGCCTTCACCTTGATGAACTATCTCTTTCTGTAGAATAATTTTACACGGGACAGTTTACTGGACCACCAACCTGCTTTCCAGACTGCTTGCCCTACCTCCTATTCTTACAAACAACACACAAAGGTTTCATTTTTTCCATATAGTTGCTTGATTCCATTCCATTGTCTCTCATTTTCTTGATAAAACCCTTTACTTTGTTATTTTGTTGTTGTGTTTTGTTTTTAATGACAAAACTTTCATCTTGTAGTCCAGGGTAACCTCTAACTCACAGCCTCCCTGCTTCTGCCTCCCCTGATGCTGATGTCATCAAAGGCATATGCATCGCCACCTCCTGATTCATAATGTTCTTTGAAGCACAAATGTTTTTATTTTTGCTGGGTATGGTGGTACACCGCTTTAATCCCAAGATTTGGGAAGGAGAGGCAGGGGGATCTCTGATTTCAAGGCCAACCTGGTCTATACTACCAGTTTCGGGATATCCAGAGATACACAAGGAGAATCTGCCTCAAAAACAAAACAAAACATTATTTTTTACTATGAAGCCAGGCTCTCCTGGAATTCTCTGTCCTCATGCCTCCGTCTCCCCACTCACCTCCCAAAATTCTGGGATTAGAAACACATGTGCCACCATGCCCAACTTTTTCAATATGTTTTGGGGGAGTTCAATCTTGATGAACTGTTTTTCTTTGCAGCTCATGCTTCCATGTTATATAAGAATTCTTTGCCAAACACAGTCATAAAGGTTTGCAGTATATTTTCTTCTAGGTGTCTAACAGATTTAACTCTTACACTCAAATCATTTATCTATTTTGAGTTAGTTTTTATACATGCTATATGGTCCAATTTAAATCCTTTTTTCATGCTTATATCCAGTTTTTCCAGCACTGTTTGCTGAAAAGATCATTCTCTCTCCATACAATGGCGGGGACACCCTCTGGAACTCAGTTAGCAAAAGATGCCTGAGCTCTCATCGTGTTCGACTCCTTAATCGAGTTATCTGGTCCAGTGTGAGCTGGCTTGCTTGGCCTTGCTGTGTGGTAAGGTTTAAAACTAGCAAATGTGGCAAGTCTTCCCGCTTAACCTTTTTTTTTTTTCATGATTGTTTTTGCCATTCTGAATCATTTTCATGTCTTTGGTGAAGCAGAATCAGCTTGTCAGTTTCTGTTAGGAAGTAAGTCAGCTGGGATTTCAGACGGAGCCATAGTTACGGAGGCATGGATGACTGGCGTTTGTCGTGATGGCTGCTCTTGGGATGTCTTGACACCAATCCACCAAGCAAATGCTCCTGAGTGATGCTAACAATGATAAAGATGGGCATGACTTGACCCGGACAGAACCTCTGTGTCTGCAACGCTGTCCTGGAGAAGCGGAGTTGGGTTCCTCACCGCAATCGGAAGAGAATGTGGCGAAGGACTGAGCTGGCCAGATTTTTGCCATTATTTTCATTCACCCCGAAAGGCTTTCTCATTTTCCTCCCACTTTCTTCCTTGAACCACTCATTATTTATGGATGTCCCATTTAATTTCCACATAACCTGTGAATTTCTCAAAAAAAAAAATCCTCTTGCTATCGATTGTAATCTCATTGTTTTGCAGTTGGGAATGCATTCTGTATTTTATTGCCTTTCACACTCACTGAGGTTTGTTTTATGAACTAGGAAGCATTTTTATCTCCGGCAATGTCTCTTGTGTACTTAAGAATACATAATCAGTTGCTGCTCGGTGGGTGTCCCACAGAGGTCTAAGCCGTTACTGTTCTCCTGCCTTCTATTTCCTCTGTACTCGGTCTGTCTGCCAGTCATTGGAAATGGGATACCAACGACACAGCTACTGTCACATAGTTGTTCCCTCTAACCCGAAACATTACCTAGTGGAGGGAGGCTCGTGGGACCTGGAAGCTGACGGGCCAGCCTAGTTCAGCCAAGGCTACGCCATTTGTGACGCTCTTCCGTTTTGGCTGAGCTGTGAGAATTCCAGCAACTACAATCATTTGGTTTCTAGAAGCAAATTAACATCTCTAGATTCTTGCCTTCTCTGCCCTGTAGACCCTAACCAATGATCAGCCAGAAAAGTTGTTTATGGATCTCATGAGATTCTTTAACTAAGTATACACCAGTTACTCCTGGCAATGGCCATTTGCAGATCCCTTTGTAACCCTTAACTATACCAGTTTGTAAGGGAGTGTGGGCTCTGTTTCTTACAGAGAACCTCTCCGCAGGTTCCTACTCCAAATAAAAGCACACACTCTCTTAAGTCTCTCACCCTTGTGTGTCTTTCCATCCAATGCAGAGCTCTCATGGATGAAATTTAATAAGACTCTGGAAGTTTAGAAAGTCACAAGATTCATAAGTCCTGTCCTCAAGGTTACAGAAGCAATAGACAATTGCTGGCACAGAGAGACTGTGGTTCAAACGCCGTGCATTGTGTAGGGAGCTCCAAGGACAAAGCTTTCATGACTCATCATCCCTGTGAGGTCACCTATGTTCCTGGAAGTGGCTGCAGTAAGCTTACTGGCCTACCAAGGTAGACTTGATAAACTGGTTTCTTTGGTCTGTTGTCAGTGCTCTGAGGCAGACAGACATTTTTTTTTTCATGCGTACCCCAAAAGTCATGTCACAACTGTCAATTTCTCTCTGACTTTACCAGTTTTCCACTCTGCATTTTTGAGTCCTTTAAGTACATGCACAACTATGGCTATGCCATTGTAACTAACATGTGTATTAGTAAAAATGTCCTCTTTACTCCCTAGCTACTCTTATGTTGTCTTAAAGAAAAAAAAAATTAATTGATGTACGGCGGCCACCAAAGCTCTATTGCAGAGTGCATGAAACACACTCCGTACTTCCGCTTACACGCTTTTGTACCTCTGCCTCTGGAGCCCGTCTCTTGTGAACGGCCTTGCTTTTTGTCTTTGATCTTGGCTGTCTCTTTGCTTTGGCTGGATGACTTAACAGTGTCAGCTCTCACATTTGATTATTATTGACAGAGGCGGATTTCCATATTCTATTGTTCTTTTTTCTTTTCTTTCTCCTCTTTGCCTCTTGCACTAGTCCCCTTCTGTTACTGTGTCACCTTGTCAGAGGCCGTGCACTTTAGAAAGGAAAGGGGGATGTTAAGTTCACAGTCCGGGACGGTCTAGAGATTCAAGTGCTGTGGCAGGAAGACAGTGTGACCGACCACTATCTTGGGGCAAAGGCGGTGACACTAATCCCTTCCAAGGCCATGCTCACAGTAACTCAGATACCCTGCCTTAGGCTCCACCTTTAACAGCTCCGTCCCCTCTGAACATGGCCTGGAACTTCTAAAACATGAATCTTTGGGCAAAAAGCCACAGTCATACCATTGTGCTTCTCTATTGCTCCTTCATGGCTTCCTCTCCTAGTAAATATTTTCAACTGTGCTGTTTTAATTTCTTTAATGATGTTACCACTTTTTTTTACTTTAAAATTCGGTTTCCTGAGGTCATCCTTGTATGTCTTAAGAAGTAGAGATGAGCATGGGGTGACTCTGGTCTGGGAAAGGCTCTGCCTAGCTCTATCCTGGCAATACCCAGTTCTCTCGCTGTTTTACTATTTCCATCTATGCTACAGGATCCAGCAGGCGGGCGCTCAGATACAGAGCCTCCTGCTAACTGTCTCATGGAACACAGTCTCAATGGCTTCCAGGTGCACCTTTAGGCTTCTGTTCCTCCACCTCCTGCTATAAACGGAACTGGTTGCTTTGGAAAGGAATTTAAAGCCACCCATTCTTGCTTTTTCTGCCGAGCCAGGTTTCTGGAGCTGATGAGGGGCTGGTGGCAAACTCTGATGACTCTGGCCCAGTGTCTGAGGGTTTGATGGACATGTGGGGGTTAGAGGGAAGGAGCTGGCGGTCCCTCTCAGATTAGTGCTGCTGGCTCAGGACTGTAGAATGAGCGGCGGGGCTGCGTCCCACCATCCGGCTAGTCTTACACCCAAAATAATTACACGGAAACTGTATTCTTTTAAACACTGCCTGGCCCATTAGTTTCAGCCTCTTATTGGCTAATTAACCCATATTTAGTAATCCGTGTAGCACCACAAGGTGGCCGCTTACCAGGAGAGATCTTAGCCTGCGTCCACCTCGGAGAGGAGAAGCCTGGCGACTGCCTATGGCGACTGCCTGAAGCATCTGCCTCATTGCCTTCTACCCAGCATTCTGTCCTGTTTACTCCGCCTACCTAATTTTCTGTTCTATTAAAGGGCTGAGGCAGTTTCTTTATTAACCAATGAAATTAACACATAAACACTCCTGCCTGATGAGGATGAGGACCTTGGCATCTCCAGCACGCTGCATCTGACGTACAACCTTGGTCCTCAGGGTAGGCTTGGGTGGAAGAAGGGAGGTTTATCCAGGATCTAGTTTCAATAACAGACAGCTAGGGGCAGGGCCAGAAATGTTCAGGCTCTGATCTTCCCCAAAGAAAAGCCCTCCATGGACACTGGAGGAAGAGACCATGTTCCTAGCTGTAGCCCCGAGGAATGGCTTCTTACTGGGGGCAAGAGGGACATGAATAAAATGGTCTTGGCTTAAACGCCACGCTCACCTCTGTCCTACCAGGTTTTCATGAGTTTCTCTGTAATGGATCTTTCTTTGTCTTTTTCTTCAGGGCTATTTCCAAGGGCTTTAAATGGATGCCTGTTTAGTAGATGGTACTTAATAAATGTTCATAAGCCGGGCGGTGGTGGCACACGCCTTTAATCCCAGCACTCAGGAGGCAGAGGCAGGCGGATCTCTGTGAGTTCGAGGCCAGCCTGGTCTACAAGAGCTAGTTCCAGGACAGGCACCAAAGCCACAGAGAAACCCTGTCTCGAAAAACCAAAAAATAAATAAATAAATAAATAAATAAATAAATAAATAAATAAATAAATGTTCATTAACCCTCCACCAGCTCTGCTTTCTCACAAAAGCCTGAAAGCATCTATAAGGTCTCTTGTCGTCAGTAATTATTTCAATGTTTTAGCGTCATCCTCTGCCCTTGAAATTTACGCCTTTGCTCCACTGTTTTCTTTTGATACACCGAGACTTGGTCGCTTTCTGGAGAGCATCTGATGTCACAGAACACACAGAAAATGAGAAAGGAAAATCTAAGACCGTCTTCCTCGTATGACTTGGGGACTCTTACGTTTTCCTTAGATAGTCCTCACCGCTAATGGCTGTGTGCTGCTCCTGATCCTCTTGGGCAGTGTCTATCAGCCATTTTTTTCCCCAACAGCCAAATCTCAAGAAGTGTGAACCGTGAGAACTTTCTGGAAGCCCCTTGTGCCTGTTCTGCTACTGCTGGATTTTTGTACACATGACACCATCCTGTCCCCACTTGTAGACCTTATATCATTAAGTCAGCGTTGTACTTTGGTCTTGTGAGCTGTGGCTTAGTGGCAGGATTCATATTTTCTCTTTGCACAACTCTAAGGACCTCTGGCTACATTACCAAAAGATGAGCTTCCTGGCATCTAGCCTTCAGGGCTGTCCTTGGGCCCTACAATGTCCTAAACTGTGCCACATTGAATAGTATCTTTCTTACTTCCGGTTCTGAAAATTCACCAGATTCTTTTAAAACAGTAGACTGACTATCATAAGCACTATTTAAGATTAGAGACTCTCAACTGGAGTTCCCAGAAAGATTTAAATAAATAGGTAAAAAGAAAATAGGAGTTAGGTGTGTCTGATAGAGATATACAGTTCCTCTTCAACAAGCACAACTTAGAAAGAAAAGGGAGAGAGAAAGAAAAAGCCACAATAAACAGAAAAGATGGATTATAGTTGACAGAAAAGTAAAATAAAAAACCAGAAACCTCCAGAATTTTATGATAACTTGAAAAATATTTCAAGGCAATACTTCCTGCCAGACCAAAATGAAGTTCTTTGTAATATAGACTGTGTGATAGCTGATCTGTGTTTATGACTTTTATCTTTATGAATTCCTTGAGTTCATAGGGACAAAGGCTAGACTCATCTTGGCATTATCGTGTCTCTCTTCATGAAGAGAAATGTCACTATCAATAATAAAGACAAGGTATCCTCTACAGGCACACACTCCTTTTTATATTTTATTGCAAAATTACAATTTAAAATCCTGCCTAGCTTTTGAAAAATGTCTCAATTAATTAAAAAAATGGAGGAAATATCTTCATTTTTATTTAAAGATAATAGGGTTATGGATATTTTAGATTATTCCTGTTTGGATTTGGAAAATAAATTTCGGACTTTAATATGCATTTGGGTATCTTTGCAGTTCCACGGAAAGTGGAATACGGAGGGCATGTTGTGGAGATCCGCTCTGGAGGAGTTAATCGCATCTCCATATTTCACCTCTGCTTCTCTGATCAGCTCCATCCTGCATTTCATTTCGAATCTGTGAAAGTTTTCATCATCCTTGGGTCTTAGGCAAGACACATTTGCCTTTCTAAAACTTCTTATCTGTCAACCTCCATCTTCCCTGGGCTTAGAATATATAAATATATATGTACACACACACATACACACACATACATATATAGGATACACACACACACACACACATATATATATATAGGATACACACACACATATATAGGATATACATACACACACATATATATACAGAGAGAGCACACATATGCACATATGTGTGTGCACATGTACACATATGCATGTGAGTATGTGTGAGTGGGTGCACACATGTGTGCATGTGCGTTATGAAATGATGTTTTCAGGAGTTGGGAATAAGATCCTGGAATATCTTCGCTTTTAGGTTCTACAGGCTGCATATGTAATCAGCAGAACTGACACATACAGAGAAGAACTCCAAGTGCTGAGAACCACAGGTATAGAGCCAAGTTTCCCTAGAGAGGAACAATGGGTCACTGGTCCCCAAATGGTTTGGTAATATATGTGACACTGTTCTTATGTGTGCCCCATTCTCATTCTGGTTTTGTGTTCGTTTTTGTCTAATGCATAGTTCACATCACATATAGCCATGGATGCACCTTATAATCATGAGAGAAATGGGTGGAGTTAGGCACAGGTGATCTGCATGGAATGGCAAAACCCTTCACCATGGTGCTGTCTTTTTGAAGCAATGTCATTGAAGCACTCCGCCAGGAGCCCGACTCTCTCGCTGCTCATCAGTAACCCAAATCAGAGGCATCTCTTATGTGTCTGAATCACAATGAAAGTTAATACTCAAGTCCAAAGCGACTCCGAAGGATATCTTCTACTGGTCACGATGGCACTAACAACTGTCACAACATCAAAACAACCTGAATACCATTGCTTTCCCTGCCAATGGTGTCTTGCCCGAATCATTCCAGCCTGTTCCCCTAAAGCATATACTCTTCGCTTGCACAGAAGGCCTCTCTCTAAGATTATCACGTGCGGTGTCCATTCCTGCTGGGATTGTGCGACAGACCCACTGACTCGTGGTGTGAATGTGGGCTTACCCCAAAAGAAGGCTGATTTGCTTTTCCCTTGGCTCCTGGGACTCAAGGAGAGGTGCTGTGATGTGTGGGGAATGTTCCCAGGGATTTGATATTGAACCTCACGACTCAGATAGGAGCAAAGGAAGAAAAACAATGTGCCTAGGAAACATAAAAGGATCCAGAGGAAACATCAGCGGGCAGAAGAGGCTGTGAAGGAGAGACAGTAGAAGTATCCTGCCTCCAGGAGATCATAGAGAAGCAGTGGAGAGCGAGGGAGGTACTATAAGTACTGTACACTCCCGGCATTGATCTAGCCAGATGGGGTACAGGGAAGAAGGTCTTTATTTTTAATAGCTCATTGAGCAAAGAGTTTATTGAATTAGAATTTCAAAATGAACGTCATAGATCATATTGTTATAAGAAAGAAAATAAATGTATTAAAGCTAAAATTGGACCTACGAGATAAAGGAAGAAAAGCTTAAGATGGGGGGCTCCAGACAGCTCCGAGAGATGGGAAATGAATCAGGGTCACCTGGCTTGATCACTCTCAGAGACGTGACGTCAAGGTGGTCGGTCAATGCTTTAGATAACGCTCCAGCTGAAGACAGATGTGGGCATACGATCTGCCATCTTCACTTCCCAACAGTGTAGCATACACAGCAGACCCTGTGTCCACAAAAGGAAGAGGAGCTGTACTGGCCAGAGTGGGGAGTGTGTGGGGCACTCCATCACAGATGCCAGTTGCAATGGCGTGGATGCCTCTCCCAGCTCTGTGGGTTAAAGGCTTGACTTTTGTTCTAGTTTGATTTCTGGTGTGGTGATAAACACCACAGCCAAATGCAACTCAGGAGAGGAAAGGGTTTACTTCAGTTTATACTTCCAGGTCATAGTTCGTCACTGGGGGAAGTCAGGGCAGGAACTCAAGCAGAAACCATGGAGGAACACACTTAGCTTGCTCTGTGGTTCATGATCAGCTAACAAACTTCCTTTCAAAAGATTACTTTCTCATACATTACATACCAGCCACAGCCTTCCCTCCCTCCACTCCTCCAGTCCTCCCTCCACCACACCCCTCGCCAGATCCACTCCTCCTCCATTTCCCTTCAGAGAAAAGCAGGCCTCCCAGGGATGTCAACCAAACATGGCATAACAAGATACAATGAGAGTATGCACATGCCTTCATATCAAGGCTGGATGAGGCCACCCAGTAAGAGGAAAGGGTTCCAAGAGCAGGCAAAAGAGTCAGACACCCCCATTCCAACTGTTAGGAGTCCCACAAGAACACCAAGCTATACAACTAAAACATACATTCAGCTAGCTTTCTTATACAGCCAGGCCCACAGGCCTAGGGTTGGTGTTGCCCACAGTGGACTCTATCATCTCTTACCAATTAACAACCAGGATAGTTTTCCACAGTCATGGCCATAGTCAATCAGACTGAGACAATGCCTCTGTTGAGACTCCATCTACCCTAGTGGTTATATCAGGGGGACAATAACCAACCAGCGATCTCCACTGACCTCTAAGAACGGGATGTAAGAAACACTCCTGTTGCATGGGAGCATCCTCGAAGGGGATATTATGGCCTAGACCCCCTTTTGCTTTTGCTTACTGCTCTCTGTGATCTCAGGTTTGCTCTGCCCCAGGCTCTGTGCCACAGAAAGCTGCCTCTCTATAGACCCCAATGACTGAAACCTTCACAACGGGCAACACACATCAATTAAATTCATGGAATTCATTACAAAAGCTAACTGGCTCACCGGCTGACTTATAGTCCTTCCACAAGAAAGCTTTATCACACTGGCTTGTGGAGAATTTCCTGTTGATGCTCACAAAAACAGATTGGCAGCAGGAGAACAAATGGGAGGGATTCACCGAACACAGCATAGGGAGGTTCCTGGGGGCTTAGGAGTGGTTCCGTGTGTTCAGTGTCTTTTTCTTTAGCTCGAAGAGATCATTGTCCTAGCCCCCACTTAATGGATACCTGGACAGTTCATATTTAATTCACAATCAGGGCTATGTTGTCATGTCCCTCTCCTAAAAGATACCCATAGGTGGCCTTCGGCAAAGTCTTGAAGCATCCCTGGTTGTCACATGGGGAAGGGAACCACTGGCACCTGGTGGGCAAAGGTCAGGGATGGTAATCACCCTAGCACTATATAGACTGACTCCAGGCAGAGAGAACCGTCGAAGTGCCAAGGCTGAGAAACTTTAGCAAGCCACACAGTCATGTCAGTGGGTCCACCCTTCGATTCCTTAGCAAATATTTAGCAATTCTTCCTCGTGTTGTATCTTTGGGCACCATAATGCAAACATGAGACAGCATCATTGTCTCTAAGAGTGCTCCACTTTGAACAAGACAACACATTTCTGCTATCAAGGTTCAGAGCAAAGTTACATTATCCCAGGATAGACCAGAGAGAGCATTAAGAAACAGCTGTATTGAAATGGACTGGTTAGATGGATGGAGGTGGGGGTGAGGTAATGCGCAAGAAGGTGGGAGGAAAGGAGGGTGATCTGTATGGGACAAAAAGTCAATACCTGGACAAGAATGAAGTGGGACAATATCTGAAGGGTCAGACTATACAAGGTCAAGTAAGCAGGTAAAAAGGCTTTGTGGCTGCTTTCTGTCCATCCGTCTGTCTTTCCAGCATCTTCCAGCAAAAGAAAGCTACCCGAGGTCTTTGCAGCAGTAAAACACAGTTAGAATATAAAGACACACTTAGAAATACAAAGGGGAACATTCTGCTGGCTCCAGTGTAGGCAAGATGTCTCACAGCTCTGCCACACAGCCACCTAGTGCAAGGGCAGGCACACACGCGCGTGCGCGCACACATCTCACACACACACACACACACACACACACACACACACACACACACACACACTGTCTACAGCCTGGGCAGTGGTTCTCATTAACCCACCTGGTAGCTGAGTCTGCCCGTCCCAGATGCCCATCTTGCTGCTAATCACATCCTTCCTTGTGTTTATGGCTGCATCTTTATTAGGATTTTTGAGCTATGACTCTTAGTACTCTTAATGACAGTTAATTCTGGGTCTCACAGACATTAGCAGCAGAATCACCTGGAGATGGCAGGGCTGGGGATACAGAGGGAAGGGGTGACTAGGGGGTGATGGATGTGTTCATTATCTTGACTATGCGGATGGTTTTACATCATGGCCATGTGCCAAAGCTTATTGATATTGTATATCTTATATAATTTTATGTTTGAGATTGAACCAAGGGCTTTTTGGATTAAGCTTGCACTCTACCACCAAGTTATACCCTCCTCTTACAACCTGAGTGCTTTAAACAGGTAGAATTTAATTGAATGATGTCAGCTACTCATTAATAGTTGTATAACATTTAATTAGTTTAACGGTGTCAGCCATTCATTTACAATTGTATAGCATTTAATCTGTTTAAAACTTTTAACAGTTCCAAACATTTTACATGTGTGTTGAGTCCTCTTAACAAGCCAATGAGTGAGATGCTGCTATTGGACACACTTATAAAAGGGTAACCTGGGGTAAAGGAAGGTTAATCAGCCCAGCACAGGATCCAGAATGTGTGCTTAACCACTGCTTGGGTTCATTTCAGTATCAGTGACCTCTTTCTTGGCCACAGGGAAGGGAGACAGAGTACCCATGGACCCTGAACACTCGTCTGCATGTTACATCCTATAGGATTTAGCAGTGTGAATAGATGCCAACCACAGACCCACAGGCTACCCCGAGACTACGATAAATTGAGTCAGAGCAAGGCTACTTCATTTTATCACCTAAGAATAGATGAAACATTAGGCAGCTTCATTATCTACAAAATACCAAAGAGCTCCTCTCCGGGGCAAAATAAGTGACTGCTACATCTGTACCAATTACATCCTTATCCTCCTTCTTGTCTCCCCTCCCTTTTTGGTAAGATTTATTGAACTATGCAGTCAGAAGTGTCCCACTGAGAATTCTCAACTCAGAGTGGGTCCTCTGTCCTCGGACTGCCTCAAATCCCTAGCCAAAGCTTTGCCTGCTATAATAGGCCCTGGCACCACCTCATGGAGATACACTCTGGTCTTCTACTAAAGATGCAAAAACCCCAACATGTCCACCACAGTCTGTCCCCATGGGCAATGGCAGTCAGTAGCCATGCCAAGCCAGCTGCCTGTTCTTCGTCAGTCTCTCGCCTTTCCTCTCCTTTCCCTTTTTTTCTTAATGCCTCTCTGTCTTTTATTTCCTTTTCTTTTTCTCTGGGGTCTTCCAGGAATTTCTACCTCTTAGTCTTCAAGTCTGTGTAGTTCCCTCCCTAGTAATTTTCACCTAACAAACAGAACATGCCAAAGCACAGAGCCTACACCTAGAAAGTTTCTCAGCAGATTGTCATGTGACCGTTACTTCTGTCCTATGTGTCCTCTTCTTTTGCTTTGTCATTTGCTGGCTCTAATGGAGCCAGTAGCTGTATTGTAAATTGCTCTATGGAGAAGTCCATAGAAAGTGGCCTTCTGACTTATTCTGTTTTGCTTAGAGAAAGGGACTGCTCAGACGCCCACAGACTTATCTGCGAACCAGTCGCTGAAGGCATTTCTCTATTGAGCTTTTGTCAGCCAGCGGGATCCTGGCTTTTGGCTTGAGTATAGCCTTGGGAGAGCCTTATGAAAGACCCTTAACTCAACCGCACTGGATTCCTACCCACAGAAACTAAGACATTAGTTTGTTTTGGAGAGTCTCTAAATCTTAGGATAATTTGCTATACAGCTGTAGTTAGCTATTAATGACTGTTATAATAGGGAGATGAATTATCCTACTGTGTAGAGCAAAGTAGTATGAGACTCTTTTGTGGCCAAACACTGCTCTGAAGGGAAACATTCATAGTCAGGCCTAGCTAGAGGCCCAAGCTTTGACACAAACTTTATCCAGTTGAACTGCCCACAGGCTCCAAAGCTTGCTATACGATTTTTTTTATAACAGCAATTACAATCCTCCCAATAAGTGGGAAGTCTTTCCATGAGCTCCTATACTAGAGTGAATTACTTTTCCTCTAACTTTCAAAGCCCAAAGAAACAGAAAGTAGGCACAGTAACTCGAGAAGCTCCATTGATAGAGAATACAGAAGAATGCTATTGGAATCTGTTGGCTTCAAAGAGACACAGCATTTTCTGCAGCAAAACTGGAGCTTGCCCGTGCAGGCAAAAATATTCTTTGTAAGAGACTCAGTCTGATTGGAGCTGGGAAGTTACATCTCTAGCTGTGGGGAATAATGGTAGGAGCCTTAGGTAGAAGGAGGTTGTTGCTATTTTGAGCCAATCAACACAAGCAGCCTGAGGCATAGGCAGATTCCGAGGGCTCTGCTCCCAAGGGTGCCCATCATGCAATAGCCTCTGGGTACATTTACAAATATTATTTTTAGACGTCTTTTTTTTTTTTTCTTTCAGTACCTCTAGCATCACTGTGTTCTCCAGCTTAGACTCGTCTTTCCCCCACGGAATGTCAGGGAGTCTATGATGAAATCGCATCCACTCGGCTCAACATTTCTGTGAAATCTCCCTTTCAGAATGCTGTTTTTGTTTCTCCTCTGTGGCAGGGTTGCTTGCTTTAGGAGAGTTAAAAAAAAAAAAAAAAAGAGGAAACCTTTGTTAAGAGCGGCAACAGTGGGAAATATTTAACAGTATGTAAATTCTGCAGGCAGATGTGAGACTGAGAGGGGAGGAGGGGGCTATTCTGCTCTTTTAAAAGAGAAAATGTATTAAAATGCCCTCATTAGCTGGTAGAGTGTTCTGGAATTGGCAGTTACCTCCTGGGAATTTGGGCTAAGTTTCTCCGGGGGTGTAACTAAACTGTACAATCTCTTGCAGAGGAAGACAAGAGGAGGACATCTTGTCTTGTGATTTGCAAAACTCAGAGATGCGGAGGGCAAAGCCCTCCAGGCTTCATTCCCAGGGAAGATGGGGACAGGTTGCCTGAAGCCAGACAGGTAGGCATTGTTAACCGCAGGGAGAACTGGTCTACCAGAGCAAGCTGGAGGCTTGTAAGAGGGTGCCTTTGAAGAAGGGGATCTCATTATTGTTTAGGGATGTGGGTGGTTGAGGAGAATAGCACAGCACAAGAGGACGAGACCCCTGAACCTGCCATCACTAAGCCTTAGTATTAGTTATCCCTCATCTGCCCTCTCGTTCACCCCACCACCACCACCACTTCCCTCCCCACGGGTCCCCATTTCCTCTTCATATCACATCTGTCTGACTACCCTCCATCCCTTAAGGTCTTTCTTCCCCCTCCTCACCCATGCCTCCTAGGTTTCTGGATTCTAAATGTTGCAAGTTAAATACCTGAAGCTAATGGTTCAATACTACGCTCCACATATGAGTGAGAACATGTGACTTTTGTCTTTCTGGGTCTGGATTCCCTCCCTCAGCCTAATGATTTCCAGTTCCTTCCATTTACCTCAGATTTCCACACTTTTGTGCTCATTTGTAACTTAATACAATTCCATTGCTATGATCTATTCACAGGTTGATAGACATCTATGCCCTGGCTATTTTGATTAGAGCAGTAATAGAGAGTTGAACATTTCTCTGCCATAGGATATAGAGTCCGTTGGTTGTTATGCCCATGTGTGGTATAACTGGGTCATATGGCAAATATATTTCTACTGATTGTCATACTAGCTATACTAGTTTTCACTCACAGTACATGAGCACCCTGCTTTCCTAATTTTTTTTTTTTTTTTGCCAGCCCTTGCCATTTTTGTTTTTTGACTCTTAGCCATTCTGACTGGTATAAGATAAAATTTCAAAGTAGTTTTAACTTGTATTTCCCTGATGGCTAGGGATGGTGAACACTTAAAAAATTATTTTTTGAGATAGGATCTTTCTATGTAGCCCTGGTTATCCTAGATCTCACTACCTAGACTAGGCTGGCCTCAAACTCACAGATATCTACCTGCCTCTGCCTACAGAGTGCTGGGATTAAGAAGGTCTGCTACCATTCCTGAATTCAATGGTGAACGTCTTAGTCATTGGGTGTTTTTTTTTCCTTTTGAGAATTCTTGTTCAGTTCCATATCTCACTTTAAAAAAATTTATTTATTGATTTTTGAGACAGAGTCTCAATATATAGCCCTGGATATCAGACTGGCCTTGAACTACAAAGATCTGCTTATCTCTGCAGGCACTGATAGGAGGGTCACTTGATTGGACCAATGTCAACTATAAAGGGATTTGAGTCTGTGGTTTGGGTCCTTGTTCTCTCTCTTACTTTCTGCCTTCTGCCATGGGATGGGGATTCTTTCAAGATGCGTTCTTCAGTCATGGACATGTTAAGCCTCCACAGCTATAAGAAATAAATTTCTGTTCATCAGAGGCTACTTGGTCTGTAGTATTCTATTATAGCAGCAAACAATTTTCAACAGAAATGAACAAAACAGACAAAATTCTTTTGCTGGTAGAGCAATCGTTCCAGTCAGAGAAAACAAGACAAACAAACAAAAAGCCACTCCAGGGAGAGGTTCCAACAGGGGCAGAAACAACAGGAGTAGGCAAGATGGGACCTCCTTGGAGTCTATCTGCCACACGGACTCAGGGGATAGATATAAGCCCTTGTAAATACTTTGATTTCTGGGTAAGACAATGCTTCTAGGAAGACTCAAAACTGAGAAGAAGCATTTGATTTGTGTTTTGGAAGGCTTAACCTGGATGATGACTGGAATCTGACTTTAGGAGCCCAGGGTCAGAGACAAGGTATCATTTAAGATGCTATTTCAGTAATCAAGATGAACGATAATAGTGAAGGGTTGCTGGGGTGATATTTTGTTTGTGCTTTAACAAATAAAGCTTGCCTGAAGATCAGGGAAGCAGAACAACCAGCCACTAGTTCTTACCTCTATGAAATCTTCACATCAAATGGGGTATCCTGTCTCTACAGGTCCTCAGACTGACCACATCTCTAAGAAACCTCAGACCTGTATCCTAAGCTCCTGTCTCCTCCCGCCTTATATTCCTCTCTCTGGCCAGTCATATCCCTTCCTGTCTCCACCTTGCTAGTGCTTGGATTAAAGGTGAGCCACCACTGCTTCACTCTGTTTCTCTTTTAGACTGATTAAATCTCATGTAGCCTGGGGTGACCTTCAACTCACAGAGATCTACAGGTCTTGGTCTCCTGAGTGCTGGGATTAAAGGTGTGTGTCACCACTGCCTGGTCTCCGTGGCTAACTAGGGCAGCTAGCTCTGTACTCTGATCTTCAGGCAAGCTTTATTTGTTAGTGCACAAACAAAATATCACCACAGGTGGCCTTGGAGGAAGAGATGTTCTGGATATGGAGACACAGTCACCATTACTTGATAACAAATGGAGAAGTGAGGAAAGTGGGGGAGGCAGGGTCCTAACTAATATTTGGCTTGAATTACAAGAAGGTTGAAGTCCTGTGAGTGATGAAGGGAAAACAGAGGCATGGAGGGTCTAGAGGAAGAGTAGGAATCGATTTTGATAGTTTTGAGACGCTGGCCACTCTATGGTAGATTGATTACCCTGGACACAGTCAATCCTAGAAGGAAGAGTCCTTTCTCCCTTCCGAGTTTGTGTTCCACACCCGTTAATGTTGAGTGTTGACAGTGTGCTTCATTTCTAGGCACTGTATCAACCAAATTGAGACACAGAATGCCTGACAATGATCACCTGGGCTCAAGGTTGGGGGGTGGGGAGGCGGTTTCCACACATCTTGCTCTGAATAGGCAATGGGAATGATGGAGTGATTTATTGAATGTTCCCAGAATGCTTGGGGCATGCCGTCCTTTAGACTGGAGAGTTGTACCTGGAACTCTAGGCTGCTAGAGAGTGCTGGGTCTCCAGGAGCAAAATGTCCTGGGTTCAGGTACCAAGATTGGTCCTGTTGCCATTGCTCCTAAGAGTCCATCCACCCTGCAACTCTAAACTCCAATGAATTTTAGATCCCAGAAGGTCATTTCTTTGACTCTGGCAACATGGGAATCACATGAAAGCAAAGACAAGGCTACAGTGGTCTATGACTTAGTCTCTTGAAGACAAAAGGAGACAAGCAGATAAGGATTCAACTCCGACTATCACAGGTCTTCACAGGGTAACAGGGCAGGGTAGAGGAGCTTATAGAAATCAGGGAATTCATGACACATCTCAGAAGTGGACAGTTCCTGAATGTACTTCAGTGGGTCTCATGTGTCTTCCACATCCGTTTTTTCTTCGTTAGAACTTCCTCTGAAGTTGTAGTGCCTCTTTCGGTTGGGGACAATTGACAGAAGTTCATGAAACATAATACTTTCTGGAACAAGCATAGAGCAACAGTTGACGTTGAATCAGGAAGTTGGGGAGAGGGACTCGAGGTCAAATATGCAAGTTGCTTACACAGAGAACAGAGGCAAGGGTTAAAAGGAAGATTAAGGGCTCATAGGGCAAAGTCTAGAGCACTGAGGAAGATGAATAAGGGAAATAGTAGCTGGGTAGCAGATAACCAAACCAATCAGCTAAGAGGAAGGATGTGGCTCCAGGCCACAGATTGTGAACCAGTTCAAGGCCTTGAGGAATGTGTGAAGGCTTTATTGCGTTTGCACATGTCCTTGCTTCAAATGCTGCTTGCTGGTCTCAGTGAATTAAGTGAAGATGAATTATAAGGAAGCCCCCACTTACTCCAAGAGTTCAGTGCACACCATCCCATAGATAAGAAGCTAAATATGAGGTTACTAGGAAAGACTACAGCTCCACGTTAGTGTCTAGGATAGAGTTAGAGCTTGGCTACGGTAGAAGTACAGCCTATCCATCCCTCCATAGGAACAAAGAGAACTTCCACTGACACCTGAAGACACCTGCAAGGTCAGAGGTAGCAGCACCAGCCTGTGGCTAGCAGCTTGCAGAGCGTTAAGGTCCACAGTGAGGTTAGCGTTGGAAAGAGGCCACCTCCATCGGTCTACGCTTGGTGAGTTCGTGAGCCGTTCATGATCATCTCCGTGGCGGGGTCAGAGTGACATACACAAACCATGTGAGCTTTCCATTGGCTCAGCCTATGACCGCCCAGAGAGCTAAACAATCTTTACAGCAATGACATCAGCCTGTGTCGCATCTCTGCCATAGCTCTAGACAAACCTGTACATGAAGTTTCTGCCCCAACCAGTCCTGCAGCCATTTGGTCCCAAACAGACACACAGAGGCTTATATTAATTATAAACTATTTGGCCTATTTCTCGGGCTATATTAATACTAACTCTTTCAACTTAAATTAACCCATAATTCTTATCTCTGTTTAGTCATGTGGCTTGGAACCCTTTCTCAGTAAGGTATTCTCATCTTGCTTCCTCTGCGTCTGGCTTACAACTGTGTCTCTGCCTTTCTTCTCCCAGAATTCTCCTCCTCTGGTCACCCCGCCTATACGTCCTGCCTGACAACTGGCCAATCTGCATTTTTATTAAGCCATATGAGTGACAAATCTTTACAGTGTACAAGAGCATTATCCCATAGGCTTTCCCCCATAGAGGCAGCTTCACAACGTTGTCCACTTTTGGAAACACCTCCCACTCTTGAGAGTTTTTCTCATCTTCCCTCAGTTTCTCAGTTTGTCCGTAATCTTTCTTAATCATGTTGATTTCTGCTTTGCACAGCCCCATGAGTCTGTGTCTTTAATTCTTCACTGACCTGAGAGAGCAAACGCAGAGCCAGTGGCTCGGGCTGAACTTCCGTGACTGTTGAGTGTCCATTGCTTCAGGATCCCAAGTCAAGCACAAATGGGCTAAGAAAGGTGGTATCACATTTAAAAGCCCTGCATCAGTGCGGCCAAATTTAGAATGCCCAGACTCACATGCGGTGGGATCATTTGGAGTCACTTGGGTGCCACCGCAGCAACCAATCAATAGTGCATACTAAATTGATTTTTATTCCATCATTTCTCATGTGTCCTTCCTGGAGTCTGCTTTTGGGGATTGTCTTCTATTATCCAGCCTAAGTCCTAAACCCTCTTCTCTCCACAGTGTGTGACAGCCTCTGCATTAGTTGATTGGGGGTTCTACAATGTGGGGCTTCATTCCAGAGCGTGAGAGTTACTCAGGGGCAAGTCTGGCCTTCCTGTGGCAGCAGAGTACAGGTTTCCACACGCCCCAAGCCTCAGTCAAACCTCTTTCTTAATAACCTTTTCATAGCGAGTCCTTTCCAATCATAGCTTGTAGTTTTAGGTATGCAATTGAGTAAAAATACATATTGATTAGAATGTATTCATTGCTCTCATTGCTATAGAAGAAAATGCCCAACAGAGAACAAACTGAGGGAGGGAAGGAAGGATTTATTCTTGCTCATTTTAGAGGATATTGTCTACCATGGTAGAGAGAAGGCCTGGTGGCTCCATGGGAGCCCTCTGTCAGCAGGGGCGTGAGGCACCTTGCTCACATCCCAAAGGTTCAGGAACTAGAGGGAGAGAGGAAGAGGGGGAGGAAGGGAAGAAGGAGGAAAGGAGAAGAGGGTGAGGAGGGAAGGGAGGAAGGGAGGAGGAGAAACAGACAGACAGAGTCAGAGAGAGTCTGACTCTGGCCAGAAGTATTCCTGCCACACAATATTGCCCTATGACTCACTTCCTCCAGGTTGGCTCCACCATTGAAATAGTCTACAGTGTATTCGTTACTTTTTCTGTGGCTGTGACAGCATCCTGGCCAAGAAGCAACCCAGAGGGAAAAAGGTTTGCTTGACTCAGTTCTAGGAGGAGATAAGTTCAAGGCAGCCTGCAGCTACCTTTGGGCACCAGGATCCAATTAGCAAACCTCTAGGCTGACCACCTTTGACCTCCTTCCTCCAGCAAAGCCCCACCTCCATGTCTCCTAACAGCAGCACCAAGTATTCAAATGCATACACCTGTTTAAACCCCCAACATAGAGCCTCCCCAACCAACTCCCCACACTGGGGACCAAGTATTCAAAGAAAAGAGCCTATGGGGAATGTTTCCTATTCAAACTGTAACAAAGTAGAAGATCTGCTCTGGCCCAACTTCCCTAGTCGTGCCCCAGAAAGGCTGTTATTCATAATCCTTATCTTTAAATCACGTTGATTTAAATAAATTGCTGCATATTCATGCGTTGGTTACTGCTTTTTTCCCCCCTGTTTGATTCACATGATTTCCATTCCAAAGGGGCATCTCCTCCTAAAATGGCAGGAAATAAGGGTGTCTGTTTGCTAAGCGGTTGCCTTTGCGTGCTCCATGTTTTGGTGCTGGTGGAAAAATGTCTCGATCCTGTGGAATATTCCTTCTGTTGTTGACCCGGTTATGACTGAGGGCCGTACACGGGGCCCGGAGAAGAAACCTTTCCAAATCATATGTATGTTTTACTCACCTAAACCAGTTTAGAACTATGGATTTGGGGGAAATGTCCTAAATATTAACAGATATAATTTTTTAGAGATCAGAACACTGGAGAAAGATGAATGGAAAAGAAGACATCGGGTTCACAGCCTCCCTGGCTCAAGAGGAAAGATGAAGTGTTTCATGTACATGGTGACCCACATGTGACCCTCACGCTGCCCTTTACCCCAGTGCCCACATTATAGACACGCTGAATTTTATGAGTCTTCCTTTGGCTTGTTGGCTGTTCAAGCTAGGCAGTGGCTCTTCCGGTGATTTTCCACTGGGGGAGGGAGGATGCATGTCTGTTCTTTCTAACCAACTGCGATTCACAGGGAGAGGGAAGCTGTGACTTAGAGAACAGCGTGTCTTTTGATCAAAGCAAAATTAATGAAGAATCAGGTTTCTCCAGGGCATCCTGGTCACCTCTCCAAGTAAAGCCAGCCTTGGTAAGAGGAAAGGCTCACAGCATTTTATGACAAGAGACTTTTGTTCCCGGTGATGTGGACCTTTCTTGAAGAGGCACTGCTGGGCTGTTGGGAGTGGGGACTGTGAGCCAGGTCCAACATTTAAACAGCCCGAGGTTCACACAGGACCACAGATTGTCTGTACCAAGGAGGTGACAAAGCCATCAAAAACATGTCTTACTAATTACACCAGACACTAATTGGAGTGACTAAGGGACAATTGTCAACAATTGTTGGTGGATTTGAAAACAAATCAGCTATATATACATGCATGGATATACACAGCCATATATATATATATATATATATATATATTATAAATATATAATAAATATATTTATTAACCCATAGAGGGAAGTGCTTGCTACTGAGTACTCCTTACATTTCCAAATAACAAAGGTTTGGCTAAGGGAGTAGCTCGGTTGGGAGAGTACTTGCAAGTCCCTAGCACTGCACAGAACACATAACGAGCCCAGTGGCAAATGCCTGTAATTCAGTTCTCAGAAGACAGAGGCAGGAGAATCAGTAGTGTGATTCCATCCTATGTTACATAGGGATTGGGGCTGTGGCTATACTGGGCCATAGAAGACCCTATCTCAAAACAGAAAAACACATTTGAATTTCCTAGTGTCCACAATCAAGGAGACCTGATTCTGGGTCCAGGGCTCTGTCACTTTGATGACGTGAGGTGAGGTCTTATCTGCACTCAGAGCAGTGTCCCCACCTGGAAAATGGCGAGGGTACTGAGCACAACCAGTAGTCATGTCTACACCACAGCAAGAGCGGTGCCGGCTTGCCTTCATTCTAGTTTATTCTTTAGATTGCAGCCCAAGTTTTCTCACTCCCTAAATCACATCCAGGGGTGCTCGTTCATCATCCTCCCCGCTATGAACGTTTGAACAACGGCTGTCCCTGGCATCCACTCCACCATTTAATCATCTGCCAGTTTGTATTGTTCCTTAACAGTTAATGCCTTTGTGTCTCATTTCCTTGCTCGAAACTGGAAGTTCTTAAGAAACTACATCTTATCAACTAAGCCCAGAGCTGGGAAAATAACAGAAACTCAACAGTAGACGTCTGAATGAAGAGATGAAAGGAACAAACACACATAACCAAGAGATGCTTAGCCCAAGTTGTGGGGTGACTTGGCCAGTTCTGAAACATTTCCTTTGCAGTTGAATCACCCTAAGAATGACTCAGAGGACGATGTACTTTGGCAGCCATCGACAGTTAGGGAGATAGTGGCCTGCAGTACCCTCATTGCCCTGTTATGCTACCAGGGTGGGGACTGGGCTTGTATTCAATGTGCTTTTAAAACGATATCTAAGTTATTATTTTCAGTTTGGGAAACACAAGTAACAGGCATAATGCTTATTTAGTCTATTTGTTTCTTGCCTTCTAAAGAATGAAATAAAATTCAATGGTACAAAAGCACTAGCCGCGACTACCTTTGCCTCTGTGGCGCCATAACACCCTTGAAGGCCCTCATTGCATGAATCTGACTTTTGTGACTCTTCACAACATTAACGAAAAAAGGAACCTCAAGTTGGTTGTCGTAGCCTAGGCCTGTAGAGGTAGGAGAATCAGGAGTCCCAGACAGCCAGTGCTGCTGTGCTGTGGGACAATGGTCTTTTAATAAAACGCTGATTGGCCAGTAGCTAGGCAAGAAGTATAGGCAGGGTGGCCAGGTAGGAAGTAGGGGCAGGGCGACGAGAACAGGAGAATTCTGGGAAGAAGAGAGAGTCAGTCTGCAGTCGTCACCCAGACACAGAGGAAGCAAGATGAGACTGCCTCACTGACAAAGGTACCAAGCCACATGGTGAACACAGACAAGAATTATGGGTTACTGGAAGATTAAGAATTAGTTAATAAGAAAGCCTGAGCTACTAGGCCAACCAGTTTATAATTAATGTAGACCTCTGCGTGTTTCTTTGGGACTAAATGACTGTTCGACTAGGTGGGGCAGAAACCTCAGTCGACACTACTGGACTACATGCCACAAAAAGCTAAACAGAAAACGTGATCTGAACCCTATCAAGCTGACAATTGGCACAAACCGTCACCACAGCGGTGTTACTCCCATTTCCATCAGGTGTCTCCAGCTTTAGCCACCCACATTCACTGTCCCTTAGGAATCCAGAAGCTCCTAGTGGTCTAATACATGTGTTCAGTCCATTTGCATGAAAATTACATGGAAGTTAAATTTCGATGTCCATAACTAGAGTTTTACTGGACACAGTTACATTTACTACATCCGTCCATTTATATGTCTATAGCTGTTGTTTCCATGGTGCTGGGACAGAGATGAGTCATCAGCAAGTACCATGTAGCCTGAGGAGGCTGACCTAACTGCCCCTGGGCCCTTTACAGTAATGTGACGCCTACTCTACTCTGTTCATTTCCTTCCAAGAAGATAACGCAGTTTACCTGCCCTTGTTGGCCAGTCCCGAGCATTTTCTTACCTTTAAATCCAAATTCAGCAAAGCTTCAGTTCATAAATCCACACTGAGTTTTCCCTTTCTTAATTTCAATAAAGTCACCTCCAAATAGGCCAGCTGGAGTGTAGGACTTGCAGTCAATGTTTAAGCCTGCCTCGGGGGTTCTGGTATTTTTACCTTGTATGAGGTATTTTTATATTATACCAGAATTGGTGTCTATTACATGAAGAATTTGGTAGAAGTAATTATATGAAATTACAATGCAAAAGATGTCATTTGGTCTCTTTCCTGTAGTCTCACATTACTGGGAAAGCAATAGTGCGGAGAACTCTCTAAGAAGCCCCTATGTTCAGCCACCTCCTGTTTATATCACTCAGATAAGTCTGGAAGTATAGCCTCCAGCTGTAATCAAGAATCCGTGGAGCTGGGGAGATGGTTCTATTAGTGATGGCGGTACTTGCACGAAGACCTGAGTTCAACCTCCAGAGCCCACATAAAACAAAGCAAGAGATAAAGTTGGGATCAGCAGCACACAGAAATCACTGTTCCCTGGGGAGGCAGGGACAGGAGGGTCCTCAGGGCTCCCTGACCAGTGTGTCTCTGTGAATTAATGAGCTCAGGTTCAGTGAGATATTGTCCTGGTGTTATATTTGTTGTTGTGATAAAAATACCCTGACAAAAAGATGTCGAAGGGAGAGAAAAACGTGCTTGACTTATACTTCCAAGTTATAGCGCATCGGTGCAGGGAAGTGAAGGCAGGAGCTTGCAGGGGATAGTCACACGCATAGGCGAGAGCAGAGAGCAATGGTTATAGCGCATCGGTGCAGGGAAGTGAAGGCAGGAGCTTGCAGGGGATAGTCACACGCACAGGCGAGAGCAGAGAGCAATGGCTGCACACCTGCCTAGAGCTCAGCCTTCTTCACTCTCACATTCCAGGCCCCCAAGCCTGGGGCATGGTGCCATCCATACTGGATGTTAATAGGACATCTAACATAATCAAGGCAATCTCCCACAGGCCAACCTGCTGTCCTTTACTGAGACCCTCTTCTTGGGTGACCAAAGTTGGGTCAAAGTGACCACGGGAACTAACCACCTGAGAGATCCTCTCTCAAAAACTGAGGCAGAGAGCCTTGAGGAAGACATCAAACTCCAGCTTTCATATGCATGAGCATATATGTGCACATACCCTCTACACATCTGGTCATATGTGTGCACGCACGCACACACGCACACACCCACAAGAAAAGGAAACAATTCCAGAGTGACTCGGCCAACAGCTTGCTTTGTCCTTAGAAAAACCCAGGGCCATTCCCTTCAGGCCGAGAGACTCCTGGATCCCTGACTACCAGGAAGTATATCTGACAATAAATATTGATGATTGTAAGTGGCCGATTCTGTGGTCGTGCGTTCTGTAAGCAAGAGATAAGCAACACAGAACGCCAAAACTGTTACAATGTCCAACACGGCGCATTAGCAATCAGATAACCTCTGAAGTCACAACTAGTACCCAGTCCAGCTACACCTTTTCCCATACACGCAAACGTCTGATAAATCAGGCAGGCACTCCAAGAGATTAATAGCATAATAAAACAGAATGTTCTAGAATCCACTGCAATAAAACTTACATATCTTTTTATCTCTATATTTTTCCGTTCACTGTTTTAGGATGGTGTTTTACTGTGGGTAACTGAAACCAAAGAAAAGAAAATCTGGATTAAGGCAGACTGGTGTGTGTTATTTCTCACAGGTACCAGTGCGTTTCTAGTTTCAGGTGGGTTTCTTTTTCTCCTTTCCAGCTTTGCATCATCTTCGGAATTTGACATTTAAAGCTTTTTTTTCTCCACTTTTAACTTTTGCTTGTCTTTTCAGCTGGAATACAGGTTTTCCTTGGGGCAGTCGCCTTCCCTGACTGGGGCTTTATTGCTTAGTGCAGACTCCTCGGTTCTCTGAGAAATCAGCTATCGGGTGACTTCAACCTCATGTGACCATTGATGTCACAACCTCTTGATGTCTTAAATAGGAAGATAAGGCACCAGATTCCCAGCTGTGCTTTGAAAAACATCCTAATACCATTGTCTCCTTCTTAGTCTCTTACTTGAAGAAAGTGAAGAATGGACAAGAACAAAGAAGAGCGGAGAAGCAGAGGTAACGTTTAGAAATGGGACAATCTGTGTGCCTACGGGGTCCTTTAATGCCATGAAACGTCATTAAGGAGGAAAAGGTAAAATGGGCAGTGAAGTAAACTCAGTTTTGGGGAGGACAGGTGAGGTTTGTCCAAAAGCGATACCACGCCTTGGAGCATGAACAAGTTTCAGGCCCATTGAGAGGCCAGAGACTGGGCAATGGCTGAGTCGTGGAGCCCAGCATATCACCTCCAGTGTAACTTTTGGGGAGGACGTAATGAAGGGTTTCAACTTTCCCACTTTTACAACTGAACTTAGGTTTCAGTTCTCTGAGCAAGGCAAGCAGGTGCCTCTCCCAACAAAGGGTCATTTATCAACAAAGTATATTCAGGGACAAGAGAGAGCAGGGACAAGGCCTGAGTGAGCCCCACAACATCTCAAGGACAGTTCTTGCAACACCCTTGAAACTTACCCAAGTATGTCCAAAGATAAAGCCTCCGCCAGTTAAAAGGGTACTAATGTAACTGCTGCTTGCTTAGCCAGTTACATTTGAGATGACCTCACCGCCCTGGGAATCCCCCAGCTATGCTTAGAGCCTGCAGGCTCCTATCAGGGTTGTCGCCGTCCAGGTGAGCAACACTGCCTATCCTGGTTAATAAACGCTCTTTGCTCTTCCATACTATTTGAGACTGGCGTCTTCCTTCGGTGTTTTCTTAGACCCCTATAGTAAAGCCTGGGCAAAACAGCAGTTAGGGGCCTAAAGGTGCAGCTTCCTTTGAAGACACCAGAAACCTCTACCGTGAATTTGCCATGTGATTGACTTCATGGGACTCCATTTCTCCTAGCAGTGCAGAGACACAGGCAATGAGGCCTGTGTCATGAGGGAAACTTCATAAGAGAATGACCCAAGGACCAGCTAAATGTGAAGATATACACCAATAAAAATGTTGGCTATGGATCAAGGAGAGCCAATGAGAAGATGCGGTATTATTGGTTTACACACTCTGTATTTTTTTTATTCTTTTGTCCTAAGAATGTATTAGAGCACTTATAATGTGTAATATATAAGGTTTTACTTTTTATTATAGTGCTGGGGTTGGACCTAGGGCCCTTGTACATGCCAGGCAAGTTCTGTACTATTGACCTCCTCTCCCTCCCTTCTCTCTCCTCCCCTCCCCTTCCTCCCCTCCGCTCCCATGTTAGGTAGCTCTTGTAACTTATCACATGTATGCTCTGTCACTGAGATGTATTCCCAGACTTGGTTTCACCAACCAAGAGATAAAAAGAAAGTTAGGCTAACTTGTGACAACCATTGTAGAAACGGACTCTACAAGCAGGATTTGTGACAGGTGTGCGGCCTGTATATAACTCTGTAATTGTTGTTCTCAAACAAATAGGTTGGGGAGACAAGGAAGGGCCAGACAGCCTGGACTGAGAGGCACAGGCCTCAATGGAAGCAGAAAGCAAAGGATCCACACACAACTGATCCCAAGGGAAGAAAGGGGGTTACATTGTAGCTTAAGAGATTTGAACGAACTGTAATGGAGTTCTTCATTGTGGTACAGCTACGAGGAGCAGGAAGGGAATTTAGTAACAGATAGTGCAGATCAACTGGGGCTCTCCTCCCTGGCATATTTTTCAAATGGAATTAAGAAGCACTTGTTTCTGACTAATTAACTTTAATTCACCTTGGGGGTTGAGTTAGTAAGAGAGGAGGACAACGGCAGCAACGTTTAGAGTCACAGTCAGGTGCATTCATTCAAAAGAAAATAAAACCCGAAGCAATGATGCCCCGTGTCCCAGCTCCTTACACACTGAAGATAAACCTGTCTTCCCGTGGTGGGATTTCAGTACGCAGTGTCCCCTGTAGACTTGCGGATCTAAACACCTGGTCCTAAGTGGGTGTCCCTGTTTGAGAAGGTAACCATACCTTTAGGAGGTGGAGTCGTGCTGGAGGAAGTGGCTCACTGGAGGCAGGGGCTCTGGGGTTTTATAGCTGTCGCCACTTCCTGTCCTTTCTCTGTGATGCAAGCAGTTTCCTGTTCCTGTTGCTACCGTTTCCCGCCTGAGGGCATCTGCCCCTGCGGAACTGGGGGCCCAGCAGCAACAGAAAGGAAATGAAGACACCAGGCAACACCCTAACCTCCCGACGCCCGCCACCCCCTCCACCTGCATGGTGAGGACAAATTCCCTAATCTCCCACTGCCCCCTCCACCCGCAGGGTAAGGACAAATTTCCCCAGAATGTTTTTCTAAATGTGTTTTCTAAATGTGTGTTCTGCTCGCTGAATTTTAAGTTCATACCCCTCCAGTTTGTAAAAGTCTTAAAAATTAATTTTATTTCCTAATTTCTGCCAACTGGCAGAATTTTGTGATTGAAAAGTGATTAGGCATGGGAATATAGCTCAGGGGAAGAATATTGGCCTAGCATACACAGGACTCTGGGCTTAATCCCTAACATTGCAAATAATAAATAAAAGACAAATAAGCAGAAAAGATGGGGAAGCCTATAGAAAAAGAAAGAAAAATATACTGGAAAACTTAATGAGATAAAACGATATTTAGACAATATTTTATTTTAGGTAATATTAAAACCTTAAGGTAAACATCATACATAACAAGCTATAACACCAAGTGTCTGTTTTCAATGAACAGATACGAGTTATTCTGACTCCAGAAGTATGTGAGGCCAGTAGGCTATTATAAACGTTTTAAGCATTTTATCTTGATGGAGCTGTTAATTTATACAGAGGATCCAAGAAGACCGGAGTACTTAAGAAGTACAACCCTTCTCTACCCAGTCACCCGTTCCCAACAGTTATATTCATTCAGCCTATGTCCTCTTCCTTCCTGTGAAGTGACAGTCTTATTTCCTGATTGACACACCAAAAGAGGCCAAGACAAAGAAAGGAATCAAAGCTAACTCTGTGAACACCACATGCCCAGAGAGCCACAGCCCCGAATGCCAGCAATTAAATGTGGAGACCAGTTTTCACACATGATAAATTATTTGGCATAAATGGTTTGCTTTAAAATTCATCCCTCAAGGAGTATATTTATCACTTTCAAACATTTATGTCACACACACACACACACACACACCATACCACACCAAAAAAGCAAAAACCCAAAAGCAGAAAACAAGGGAAACAAGGTAAAAGAAATTCAAATTAATATTAAAATCTTACTTTATAAGATTTTAAAATTATTTAAGACATTAATTGAATGAGAAATATTTATAAATTTCTTTCTTTGGATTGTGATTTTGGATGTTCACTAGCTATGCTACGCAATTGGCTTATGTATATTTTAAACTATCACCTCCTTAGCTATGTTACTATTTAAGGATTAAGCAGTGACCTAAATTGTAGGACTCCAAATATTTTAAGACTTGCCTATTGTTATTCTTTTGCCTGTTTTACGGTTTTTCAGAAAAACAGTGAACATCCGCCCTGCATTAGGAAGAATCCTCAGGTAGCAATCTGAGAGCAGAGTTGCTGTACCCTCTCAGGAAGGACAGGCTGCCTGCCCTGCCTTTCACCGCCTGAATTGTACCGGACGTTATTAAGGTGATAAAGACAGATTCTGGCCAACCATCTCTCTTTACTTCTGAAATAACAAGACTCTGCCAAAAGTAATCCTGAGTGAGCTGGTTGGAGTAGAAATACAATGCTGTAATTCCAGCCATTGGGCACTAGGTCACCGTTGGTTACTTAGGGAGTTTAGGGCCAGCTTAGTCCACGTGAAACACCATCTCAGGAAATAATCCTAAATGATATTCAGTGAACTTTCCGGCGGCCACCTCCCCATTCTGACTGGTTGCTTTGTAGGGTCAGGGAACAGATGAATGGTTCTTGTGGACAGCATTATCCGGTAGCTGGTGACTCCCACATTCTCATGCCCATCCTTTGCCTCTGAAGTAATGCTTTTCTTTTTCTTAAAAGAAAACAAGCTATCTTTTTTTTCATTATACATACCAATCCAAGTTTCCACTCCCTCTCCTCCTCCCATACCCTCCACATACCCCCACCCCACCCCATCCACTCCTCAGAGAGGATAAGGCACATTGCTTTGTGGAAGGTCCAAGGGCCTCCCTACTATATCTGGGCTTAGCAAGGTATCCATTCAAAGAGAATAGGTTCCAAAAAAGCCAGTACATGCAGTAGGGATAAATCCTGGTGCCACTGCCAGTGCCCCCTCAGTCTGCCCCAATCATGCAACTGTCAACCACATTGAGAGGGACTAGTTTGTACCTATGCTTGTTCCTTCCCAGTTTGGCTGGAGTTGGTGTGTTCCCACTAGGTCATGTAGACTGTTTCAGTGGGTGTACCCATCATGGTCTTGACTTCTTAGCTTATATTCTCACTCCTCCCACTCTTCAACTGGACTTTGGGAGCTAAGTCCAGTGCTCCGATGCAGGTCTCTGCCTCTGTTTCCATCAGTTGCTGGATGAATGTTCTATGATGATATTTAAGATATTCATCAGTTTGACTTCAGGGCAAAGCCAGTTTGGGCCCGCTCTATTGCTTAGGGTCTTAGCTGGGGTTATCCTGGTGGATTCCTGGAATTCCTCTAGAGCCAGGTTTCTGAGGCAATGCTTTTCTGTTGCTTTGATAAAATAACATGATTATGTTGCTAGTTTTTTGTCAAGTTGATGTGGACTAAGGGTCACAGGAAAGAAGGGAGCATCAATTGAGAAAATGTTTCCATAAATTCACGATATAGGCAAGTCTGTAGAGCATTTTCTTAATTACTGATTGATGTGGGAGGGCCCAGACTGTTTGGGTGAGACCACCCCTGGGCTGGTGGTTCTGGGTTTTCTAAGAAAGCATGCTGAGCAAGCCATGAGGGGCAAGCCAGGGAGCAGCACCCCTCCATGACCTCTGCATCTGCTCCTGCTTCCCGGCTTCCACCCTGTTTGAGTTCCTGCCTTGATTTACTTCAGTGACAAAGGATGATGTACAAGTGTAGGCCAAATAGATCATTACCTCCCCAAGTTGCTTTAGCGATGGTATTTCATCATGGCAATAGTAACCATGATTAAAGCCATGGCTAAGACAACTTATCGGAGGAAGAGTCTATGTATCTTATGGTTCTAGAGGAATAAGAGACCATAATGGCAGAAAAACATAATGATGGGCTAGCCTGATGGCTCAAGGAAACTGAGAGATCACACACCCCCAGTTCTAAGGTAAAGAAGGTTTGGAAGGAAGATGGAGGTATACAACTCTCAAAGCCCATTTTCACTGACATAGTTCCATCAGCGAAGCTGCACCTCCTACACCTCTCCACCAACTGGGGATCAAGGGTTCCGATATCAGCACCTGGATGACGTCACCATCTTTAAATCATTCAGCCTCTTTATTTCTTCTACATTTTATATCAGCTTCCTACCTAATCTCCTTCTCTACCTGTGTGCTTGATAGATATGCTGAAGCCTACCGGTTCACACCTACTTCCTTCAGAATCTTCCGTGGCTCATCTCTTCAAGTTGCTCGGAAAACTTGTAGATTTTAAATCTCTCGTCTTCTCTGATCTCTAATAAAATTTCTTAATAGATCTTGCCAGCCTCACCCTCCAAACACAATCAAAATTTATGACCATCCTCGCTATCCTTTATTATCCTAACCAAACTTAAATCTTTCTTGCCTGATCTCTTTACACAAATTTTATTGCTTTCTTAACTTTCAGCCTTCCTAACTAAACAGCAATTAGTCCCTAAAATTTATGTGCCCAAGAGACTCCCCAGGTCCTCCTGTCACCCAGAACTGTGCGCTGGTTTCTATGTGGTGTACAAAGCTCATGGCCCATTTCTCCCTCTCTTACTCCAGCCTTTCAGGACGACCTTTGTACATTCTTCTCCAGCCGAGGGCTTCAGGATTGGGAGAGAAAGTTTCAGACATGTCTTATTCCTGTGTTTGTGGTTCCACGCTCCTCAGGGCTCTTCTCCAGAGGTGTGCTTGGCCTGCTTCCTTACAGACCCATGTAGCATGGCAGCCTTATCAGTGTAGCCTTCCGCCCATCCCCCAGCCTTTGCCTCTTTATCCTCCAGGGAGTTCTTTTTGTCTGTTGAAATTGTGACAGATATTTCTTTCTTATTTGTCTCACAAGACAAGTGATTAAGTTCCTCTGAGAGGAACTCTTGTATTCCAACAGCCAAGGACAGTATCTGCTACGTTACAGGTATTTCAGAGGCATTTGCTGAGTCACTGGACAGACGGATGGACGGATGGATTCACAGTCTTTCTTCTCCTTCCTTTGTCCATGAAGTCACTACCAGTTGGGTATACCTTATCCAAAATGCTTGAGGGCCTGTGTTCCAGGCATTTTTAGACTTTGGGATGTTTTCATACCTATCATGAGAACCTTGGGAATCAGACCCAAATCTAAACATACGAAAAAATAATTTCTGTTTTTACAACTGCTTCTATACAACCTGAAGGCAAGTGTTTATTTTCTTTTATTTTTGAGATAATATAACTACATTATTTCTCCCTTCTCTTTCATCCTTCCAACACCTATTGCCCATTCTTGCTCTCTTCCAAACTTATCTTATGCACTCTTTTTTCATTGCTATTGGATACACACATACACACATATATATATGTATGTATGTATGTATGTATGTATGTATTTCTAAATACAACCTGCTCAGTCTGTATTATGTTATTTGTGTGTATGTTTTCAGGACTGACCATTTGATACTGGATAACCCGTAGTGCTCTTCCCTGAGGAAAACTATTTCTCCTGTTATCAGATTCCCTTAGTTGCTGGTAGTTCTTTGCATAGGGCAGAGGCCTCGTGGGCTTTTCCCTGCTCACTTTGACTTGTCTATTGGTACTGTCCTCGCTCAGCTCCTGTTAGGGCGGTTATGTTGGTGAGAGTTTGGGGGTATGGCATCTGACGTTACTGGAGGACACAGTGTCACAGCAAACTCTGTGATCCTCTGGCTCTCATAATCTATCCGCCCCATCTTCCTCAGTGTTCCCCGAGCCTTAGGTGCAGGAGTTTGTTTGCTTGTTTGTTTTGTTTTTGATGTATCCCCTGGGACTGGGCTCTACAACTCTGCATTTTGATTGGTTATGATTATTTTGTAATGAACTTCAAGTGTTGCGATGAGAGGTGTCCTTGATGACGGGTGAAGACTACACTTATTTGTGGGTATAAGGACACATATTGAAAGTATAGCTAGGGATGGGCTGGCTTAGTAAAGTGACCGTTGTAGGCTCTCCTCCAAGATCTATGGCTTCACGAGCCTGTGTGGTTGGCTAGGTTTCCAGATCCAGGCATAACTTTCCTCTTGTTCAGTAGGTTGTAAGTCGGATGAGAGAACTGTTGGTTACCGCCAGAGCATGCATGCCAATAGTGCACCCTTGGGGGTTATCATGCCACGCTGTTTATTGTTGTGGTTCGTAGGTGTCCTAGCAGGGTAGGACTGTTTGCCGCTTTGCTCCTTGGATGCTTGCGTTGTACTTTCTGGTACCATGGAAGCTAGTTCTCAGGTAGAAAGCATTCAGATCTGGAAGGAAATTTTAAAAAAATACCTTTAGAATGTTTTAGATTTTGGATTAAGAATGTTCTTTTGTAGTAACATCTGTGCGTTCTTCAAACTAGCTTTTGCTCATCTCCTTTCCTTTCATTTTATTTCATTTCATTACCTCAGCCTCGGTTAACCCTTTATTCGCAACAGAACTGCACCTGCTCAAACCATCTGTTTCCAGCAGCCGTGAGCACATCTGGTTCCACCTCTTTTCATCATGAGCACATCTGTCTCCAGTGATGATGAAGACATCTGTCTCCAGCAGTGATGAGGACATCTGTCTCCAGCAGTGATGAGCATATCTGTCTCCAGCAGTGACGAGCACATCTGTCTCCAGCAATGATAAGAACATCTGGTTCTAGCAGTGATGAGCATATCTGTCTCCAGCAGTGACGAGCACATCTGTCTCCAGCAGTGATGAAGACATCTGTCTCCAGCAGTGATGAGCACATCTGTCTCCAGCAGTGATGAGCACATCTGTCTCCAGTGATGATGAAGACATCTGTCTCCAGCAGTGATGAGCACATCTGTCTCCAGCAGTGAAAAAAACATCTGGTTCCAGCAGTGATGAAGACATCTGTCTCCAGCAGTGATGAGCACATCTGTCTCCAGCAGTGATGAGCACATCTGTCTCCAGTGATGATGAAGACATCTGTCTCCAGCAGTGATGAGGACATCTGTCTCCAGCAGTGATGGGCACATCTGTCTCCAGCAGTGATAAGAACATCTGGTTCCTGCAGTGATGAGCACATCTGTCTCCAGCAGTGATGAGCATATCTGTCTCCAGTGATGATGAAGACATCTGTCTCCAGCAGTGATGAGCACATCTGTCTCCAGCAGTGATGAGGACATCTGTCTCCAGCAGTGATGAGGACATCTGTCTCCAGCAGTGATGAGGACATCTGGTTCCAGCAGTGATGAGCACATCTGTCTCCAGCAGTGATAAGAACATCTGGTTCCAGCAGTGATGAGCACATCTGTCTCCAGCAGTGATGAGCACATCTGGTTCCAGCAGTGATGAGCACGTCTGTCTCCAGCAGTGATGAAGACATCTGTCGTCAGCAGCGATGAGCACATCTGGTTCCAGCAGTGATGAGCACATCTGTCTCCAGTGATGAAGACATCTGTCGCCAGCAGTGATGAGCACATCTATTTCTTTTCTGTTTTCTGGAAAGGAGAGGAAGCGTCTTGCCCCAGCATTTGTACTAGGTGACTACTGGGATGGGGGCTCTGATGTTTCCAACTCTGTCTGAGTGGAAAAGAAGCAATTTTGAATGACATACATGGGTGTAACACGAACTGTGTGGGGACAGTTGGAAAAGTATGGGTTCACCTATTTAGCAAGCTAGCATTTATAAAATTAGCTGACATCCCAACTGTGGAGACCCTGTGGTTTGTGTGGAAGTGCATGTGAAGGATACTTGGCCGGCAGGAAGAAAAAGAATTTTGCAGACGTTAGAATGCTTATGCACGAGAACCACGCTTTGCTCAGTTGGCACTTGGAGATTGTCTTCATACCGTATTGTTTTTATCTTTAACGCAAGACTTTCATGTAAACCAATTTGTTCTTTAAAAAATAACTATTTTATGTGTATGAGAGTTTTGTTTGCTTGTATGTGTTAAGTACAATTTGTGTGCAGTGCCCAGAGAGGCCAGAAGAAGGCATCACATCCTCTGATGCTGGGGTGACAGATGGTTGTGGTGCTGGGAACTGAACCCTAGTCCTCTGCAATAGCAGCGAGTGCTCTTAACCACTGAGCCATCTTTCCAACACCTCAAACAAGTCTAAGTAAAAGAAGAAAAGCAAAAGAGCCAGCTGACTGCAGGCCAAGCCTCTGAAACCATGGGCTGAAATGAGCTGCTCCTCTTTAAATCTCTTCCTCTCAGATGTTTGTCCCAGAGATGAGAAGCCTGGCTTGCACAGCTCTCTAGGTCAGGAGGAAAACAGAGACATTGTAGGGCATCACCGACTGCTCATGTGGCCGAATGAGGCTGAGAGGTATTTGCACGCTGGGGTTTAATTTAGGGTAAAAGCACACTCATTGCTAAGCCTTTACAGCTTCATTTCCTTGCCTTGGAGTTAAGAATCAGCTGTCGTTGATTTTTGTGTATACAAAGCCATTATTTTTTTAAAAAAATATTTGCAAAGTCTGAAAAGATTTTCATATACCCAAAGATAACCAAGGAATCATCTCTTTATTTAATAATTGCCATCACCATGAAACTGGTTAGAAAGAACAGGCAAATTCTTACCACCTCTCAGTTGAACAGGGGAAATTTTAACAGTCGGTATGTCATTCAGCCTCTGTGGAGGGATATGTAGGTCAGGAGGGCACTTCTCAGTGCCCCCTGCTGCAGCCAGAAGATCTATAATCAGTTAATAAAATGTTTTCATGAATCATGAGCAGAGTATTTCACTCCAGTGTAACTGAAATCTCAGCGTCTATTCTGGCTCGAAGAGATAAAGCTATGTGCAAACTCATTATGCAGCAAGGATAGCTTCGTGTTCATCATGGTCCATCCACGTTTGGTAGACTTGCCGTTGTAGTTTGAGTCACAGATGGGTCACTTTTGAGATGCAGGTTTCTGGGCTGCCCAGGCTGGCTTTTAGAGTATACTTTATTAGGTGTCAAATAATTATCCCTATTGATTTTTTTTAAACTTTTAATGGTATATATTCATTGTATATGATGATCAGTTTCATAAAACATTATCATTCCGGTGTATCATGTGTTTAAGCCATATGCTCGCTTTACCTACTCTCTTCTTTCCCCTCTCATCTTCTTTCTCGCAGACATTCTCTCTTCTGTCTGTCTGTCTGTCTCTCTCTCTCTCTCTCTCTCTCTCATGCACACACACACACAGGATTTTATGCATCTGTATAAACTCTTACGATGTACGACTGAGAGAAAACCCATAATATTTGTCTGTGGGTCACTGGCTTATTTTACTCCTACCATGGCCTCCAGTTACGTCCATTTTGCAGCAGATAACATAATTCCATTCTTCTTCATAGCCGAATAAGACCCCATTGTTTATACATTGTTTGTACATGCCACATCTTGTTTGCTCACACGCTTCCACACGCCTCGGCTGATTCTGGGTCTCCGCTTGTGGGAACGTCATGGCGGTAAACAAAGATGCATGAGTATTTCTACGATCGTTGACTTCAGGTACTGATGCAGGAGTGTTAAAGCCTGGTCATATGGACTCTGCCATTTAGCGCAGTAGTGGGGCCAGTTCAGTCCCTGCCAGCAGCGTATGGGGGTTTCTTCTCCCCTAAACCCTCACCCATTTGGTTCCACTTGTCTTCTCAATTCTACCCTTTCTGACTGGTGGAAGACAGATGTTCCCATGACTTTAGTTCACATTTCCCCGATGGCTGAGGATGTTGGCCATCTTTCATGCTTGTCGTTAGTGTGACCTCACCTTTTGAGAACCGGATGCTCATTCCATTAGCCCATTTACAGAGCGAGTTGTTGTGCTTGCTTTTAGTAGGTCTTCGAGTTTTAAAAATATATTCTCACTCACAATCCTTTTAACATCCATGCCGACGACGAAGTTCTTTCTCCCATGCTGAGGCTTTTTTTTTTTTTAACTAAATTACTTGTTTTGCTGCACAGAAACTTTTAATTTCGTGCAATCCTAATTATCAGTTCTTGCGATTATTTCATGGGTCATTGGAGTTGTCTTCGGAAAGTTCTTCTCTGTTCCTATAGTTTAACATGTTTTCCATGTATTTCCCTCTAATTCAGAGTTTCAGAGTTGTAGATCTGATGCTTAGATCTTTGATTAACTGGGTCTGTGTAGGTGTGAGATGGTGATCTAGTTTCGTCTCCTGCGTGTGGAAATCCAGTTCTGCCTGGTGTGATGAGACACTCTCCTCCAGTGTCTGTTTCTGGCATCTTTGTAAAGACCCAGGTGGCTGGACCTCTGTGGCTTATTTCTGATTTCTAGGTCCTCTGTTCTCCCCCAGTTATCTACACATGTATCGTTTTTCCAGCCCCCTGTTGTTTTTATTACTGTGGCCCAGTGGTGTCACTTGAAGTCAAACTTGGGATACTTGCAGCACTCATTTTTTGTTTGTTTTTTTGGGTTTTCTTTTTTTGTTTTTTTTTTTTTTTTCTCATTGCTTCCCACAGTCTGTGCTCCACATCAATTTTAGGATTACTTTTGTTTCTAAGATGATGTTTTGGGGGATTTTGATGTAAATTAAGTTGGATCTCTAAGTCATTTTGGGGGTATAGCTGTTTTCAGGATGTTAACTCTGAAACTCCATAAACATAGCAGGCCTTTCATTTCTCCGATGTCTCCTTCAATTTCTTCCTTCGGTGTTTTACAGTTTGCATTGTAGATGTCTCTCACTTCACAGACCAGGCTTATTCCTACGAATTATGAACGGGATTTCTGGCATGATTTCTCAGCATGTTTGCTTTGCTGGATAGGAAAGCTACTGAATGTTTGTATGCTGATTTGCTACTTTGCTGAAAGCATTTATCATTTGTCGGAATTTTCTGTAGGGTCCTCAGAGTCGGTGTCAATGTAGGCTAATATTGCCTGCAAGAAAGAACCCTTTGGCTTCTCGCTTTCCTGTTTTTATCATTTCTTTCATTCTACTGCTGCTTCTCACTGTTCTGGATTATGCATTAACGTTGGATTAAGGTAGACATACATCTGTACCTCATTTCTAACTTGAGGTAAAATGCCCTTTGAGTTTTTTCCATTTAGGTCAATGTTGGAGACAGAATTATCAGAAACAGTCTTTACTATGTAGAGATACGTCCCTTCTCGTGTTAGTTTCTCTAGTATATTTCATCATGAAGGGACACCGGGCTTTCAGGAGGTCTTTCCTGGATCTCTTTAGATGGTCATATGATTAATGTCTTGAATCTATTTATGTGATATATTACGTTTACCTATTTGTATGTGTTGAGCCACCCTTACAACTATGAAATGAAACCCACTTGGTAATGAAATTATACTTTTAATTGCTATTGAACCTGATTTACAAATATTTTATTAAGAATCATATGGACCAAAAATGGGTGCATGAAACTAACTGCTGATTTAAATAAACAGATTGAGCTCAACATATAATAGTCTATACAGTCAATTTCCTACTCTTAACAATAGACAGGGCATCCAACCAAAAAGTGCACATAGAAATATCATAATTATATGATGTAAGTCAAATGAACTTAATAGACATATATTGAATATTCTTCCAAAAGTCTGTCACACACACACACACACACACACACCAGAGAAATCACACGTGACTTAGTGATATATCTCAAAGTCTTAGAAAAACAAGAACCAACCAGACACCAAATCAGTAGATGAAAAGAAATAATTAATATTAGGGCATAAGGAAATGAATAATAATGAAGAACCAATGCAAAAACTGGTCCTTTGAAAAATAAATAAGATTTTAAAATCTTTAGTAAGACTAACCAAAAGAAATAGATTGTATCCAAATAAATAAAATTAGAGACAAAAAAAGGTAGGCAAGGTGAGATACACATGGAAATCTATAACTTGGGAGTTGGAGGCAGGAGAATGAGGAATTTAAGACTGGACTCTGCTGCTATCCACTTCTGAGTCGGCTTGCTCTGACCTACCTTACAAGTATCAGACAGAGGGCAAGATAAGGGAGACATGATGATAGACAGCCATGACACTGGGCGGATCCTAGGGGTACCCTTTGAAAACCTACATTCCAACAAATTAGAAAATCTATAAGAAATAGATGCATTGCCCCATACATACAGCCTGCCAAAATCATAGCAGGGGGATATAAACCTGAATAAGCAGTGGGATGGAAACAGTAATAAAAAGTCTCCCATCTTTTTTTTTTTTTTTTTTTTTTTTTTGGTTTTTCAAGACAGGGTTTCTCTGTGGCTTTAGAGCCTGTCCTGGAGCTAGCTCTTGTAGACCAGGCTGGTCTCGAACTCACAGAGATCCGCCTGCCTCTGCCTCCCGAGTGCTGGGATTAAAGAAAGTCTCCCATCTTAAAACAGCCCAGACCCTGAGGAAGTCAGGGCTGAGTTCTGCTGGATCTGAGTAAGAGTCTCTCACAGTATTTCACAAGCTAGAAAGGGAAGGGACACTACCAAACTCACTTTATGTGACGGGCATTACCCCAATACCAGACTCTGAGTGTGGATGCTCATCTGCGTTTTAAAGGAGGATTTTTATATCTGCAGTTTTCAAAACCCCTTGTCTCCATATTCCCAAGCCAAGATTTTCAAAAGAATCCGTATAGATGTGTGTGTGTCTTGTGGATTCCTGTCATGCCCAGCTCTCCTTCTCTTCCTTAGCTCTGTCTCCCCCTTTTTATTTATTTGATATTTTTATTTGCCATAATTAAAAAGACTGAGCTTCTGAATTCATTGTGCATGGCTAACAATAGAAATTATTATCCTTTTGGTTAACAGAAAGCTTTTCTCTTGCTGGTTAGCGCGTCTGCTTTCATTCCAGTATCCTTTATCGTGATACCTCCTAGGTGACCTGTTTATTACAGGCAAATATTTAAATTTGACATACATCTTTGTGCATTCCCTCAGGCAAAATACATGTTATTTATTTAACTTCTATTTTTAAAGATTTTAGTGTGTGTGTGTGTGTGTGTGTGTGTGTGTGCACATGCGCACACGCGTGTGAGTCTCCGTGATAAGATACCACATATGTAGAGGTCTGATAATGATATGCAAGAGTCAGGTCTCTTCCACCATGTGGGTTCCAGGGATTGGATTTTATCATTAAGCTTAAATGTGGATGTCTTTACCTTCTGAGCCACCTGGCTTCCTCGGATTTTTTTTTTTTTTTTGTAAACAGGATTTTAATTCCAACTGATGCACCTACTGAGTTTCTTAGAAGTGAGCGCGTTGAAGTGCACGATTCCCTTGTCTGTGATTGCTACATTTTCGCCCCAGTCTTCATGAACAGAGCTGCAGGGCAAGCACTCACAGGACTCATGCAGGGCATGCCTGAAAACTTCCATTGCATTTGTGCTGGAGACAAAGAATTGCATTAAAGAGGACCCAACTGCACCCTGTTGCTGTCTGAAGTGAGTGCCCAGCGTCTTTGTACCATGAACCTTCACTCCCCATCCCCTGAATGCTGCGCAGTCTGCACAGGAGCAGTTTGGTCTTCTTTCCTGCTTACCATTGTTTTGAGCAGTGCTCAGCATGGGCACCATGGAGGGCCAGCGACTTCAGTATGTTATGGCTCTATTAAGGGATGGTTAATTCAGGGGAAGAAAGAACAGAGAGGACCGTTGTAGAAAACAAAGAGGAAGACGCGACGTCATGGATGGGATGAAGTCCAGGGCTCGGAGGATTCCAGCTAAGGGGATAAAGACAGGCTAGCCCTCTTTTAGAGTCCTTCTGGGTCTTAGTTGTCCGTGCCAGAGCCATGTGGCGAGCAACGACCCAGCCTCCGCAAAACAACCAGCATCTCACTCATTAAATTAATGATGTTAATTTGAATGTTATTGCTTCTGTAGTTCTGCTTGTAATTAATCCATAGTTTTGTTTTGGTTTCATAACTGTAAATGAGCCACAATCGTGAGGAGCTCATACCTAGTTTTATGTTTCCTTATATTTGACTAGTAATGTGATAAAATATAGAAAATATATATATATATATATATATATATATATATATATATATATATTTGAAATCAACCCTGATGGGTGTCTCTTTGCTTCTTAATAATATCTGTTTTCCACACAGGTTGGAGAAACGCCACTCCAGTCAGATCTGATGCCACTGACTCACCATGGGTGACATGGATTTTCTGTTTGATGTCTTTCCATTCTGGCTGCTAGTGATGTTTTCAACTGTTCTTCTGCCATCTACTAGATGGCGTTCCTTCCACCTTCATGCCTTCAGCATGTTCCAATCAGCATCCTTGGTTTCTAGCAATCAGTATAAGTCTGGCTGAGGGAAATAGAAGGTAATAGGTTGGAGGAAAGTGGGGAGGCTCAGAGGATCCTGGGTAGTCTCGGAAGCTGAGCTGGGGTAGCTGGGAAAGGAAGTTTCTGAGGACAGCTCTACCTTCCCCTGAGCACCACAACACTGACTGACTGATTGGAACTGTGCTGATTGGGGTGGTGGGGGTGGCGGATCTGGAGCCTAATTACAAATTGTCTTGTGCTATCTTTAGCTCCCTTTAGCCACTCCATTCTCACCTCTGTGTCTGACCTAACCTCCCTGTGCCTCACAGGTAAGACCTTCTATGATGCACTAATGTACTAGACTGGTAGCTCACTGCCACCGAAAGGCTTGTGTCAGTAGACAGCATCTGAGGCCTCTAGCAGAGCTTCCCCACTGTGCTTCAACCCACCTAAGTGCTGCTTCCTCCAAGGTATCTGAAAAGAGTGTTGATTTATGATAAGTTTTGTTCTGTTCCCATAAAAGCTTCATGAAATTGCTACATGGCATTTGAAATAACCTAAATCTGTGACCCTGGGCCATGTCACGTACATTTGACCACAGAATAAATTCTCAGTCATTCTCTCTCTCTCTCTCTCTCTCTCTCTCTCTCCATACCTTCGCCTCCTTCTCTCCCCTCGTCTCGTCTCTCCTCTCATCTCTCTCTCTCTCTCTCTCCCCTCCCTCTCCCTCTCCCTCTCCCTCTCCCTCTCTCCTCCCTCTCTTCCTCTCCCTCTCTCCCTCTCCCTCTCCTTCTCCTTCTCTCCCCCCTCCCCCTCCCTCTCTTACTTTAAGGTAAGAATTGTGGTTTTGAGTTGACATAGGGAGAAGACAGCCTGAACTACAGAAGGAAGCATCACAAGCCCTCTACGTACTCTACCTGTAGAGGATCTGCTTCCTTGGCAACTAGTGGCACCTTTTGCCCATTGTCTCTCTTTGTGCTCTGGATACAGTGTCTCACTTTTGACTATGGATACAGACGCTGGGCTATGGTATTAGTACCACCCTGGAAGGGCAAAGTTGTTGCCTCTGCCTCTGGCCATCTGTCACCTGCAGAAGGTATTTTTCTCTATTACTTCTCTGAGCTCCCCATCTTTTAGGGGAGGATAGGTGTGTGAGAGCCTGCACGGCTACCCCAGGTCACTCATCCATACTCACTACAAGGAAGCCCACGAAGGTACAAATCTGGTAGTCTCGGAATCTGTTTATTGAGCTCAGCTCTGTTTCCCATCGAGATTTGTTATATAAGCAATCTTATAAACACATGAATGAGGCTCGGATGGCAGCCAGGAGAGAAGGAAGAAAAAGTTATAATCTCCCTGCTTTTTATGTCTTCATCTGAGAAAGTGAGAAGCATGTAGCTGAGGACCAGAATGAAAACAGCAGAGCTGGCTGGCTTTCCTTTCTGCCCATATGGATGGCTAGTGGGACGGTTCCACAGGGCAGCGCCACACAGCACTTGACATTTGTCCCTGCTCTCTGCCTCATCCCCAAACCATATTTCCATCCAAATCTCACATCCAGAAGGGGAGGGAGAGGGAGGAGGCAGGAGGGGCTGCATGTTAATTCCTGTTTCCTCTGTGTTCTTTCATCTGTGGAGGTGCATTTCCAAACTCTTGTAAATCAATGGATGTTTTCATTACTGCAATAAAGTCTGCCTTTGTACCTAGCTCCCCGAGGAGCCAGAACATAAACAGAGCTTCCACAATTCACACTTCACCAGCTCAGGTGCAGTGCAGTCTTTGTTAAGACTCCGTTTGATCATTTTGCTTTTGATCTGTCTATGTACTTGGAAAGAGCCATCCCGGACAGCCAGGGGTCCCTTCTACAGCGAACGCTCTGAAGAGGCCCTCCCAAGACCCATACCAGGTGTGATGCTAATTTTATATGTCAACTTGACTTGGCCAAAGGATGCCCAGATAGCTGGTAAGACATTCTTGCTGGATGTGCCTCTGAGGCTGTTTGCAGAAGAGCTTTGTGCTTGAATCAGTGGGCTCGATAAAGAAGATTGCCCTCATCCAGGTAGGTGGGTATCCTCTAAACCACTGAGGGCACAAATAGAACAAGAAAGCAGAGGGAAAGCAAATTCTTGCTCTGCATGGGAGTGAAAAATCTTCTCCTGCCCTACATATGGAAGTTCCTGGGTAGACTGAGATGTCCAGCCTGCCTGCAGCACCACTTGGCATGCCTTTGATTTTGCTAGTTTAAGAAGAATGGGGTGGGAGTCTAGCAAGGGTGGGAAATTATGTGAATAATCTCTGGTAGCCAGTAGCCGGTCAACTCAAGCCAAGCTATTTTCATTTTTGCATTGGCATGAGAGAAAGAGTCCTGAAGTAAGGAAAGCATGTACATCTCCACTTCTGCTGCGGGAACTGTTTGCACAGAGACAATGAGGTCTCAACAAATGTGAGCCAATTAAATGAATCTTAGCCACTTCTGCCTTTTAAACAAGCAACGCTGCATGAATGAAATTTACTAGCCCTAAATCTACAGTTGCAAACAGAGAGGTAGGAGCGCTGAGCCTACGCAGGGTCACCTACCTATTGTCAGAATGTTTGGGTAATTAGATGGATTGTTATTTAACACGTGAGAGGCAGATTCCTCATGGGTAAGTGAAAACACTTGTTCTGTAATCACAGGGAAGCAATGTGATGCTTGGCTTAGACAATGAGAAGCTAAGACAGAGATATGCTCTCCCGGGTGACTTAAGCAGCTGTCCGGAAGCCTTTGTGTGTGCCTGTTTCCTCTAAGGGCATTTATGTTCATCCCAAGCATGGGAGGAAGAGCTCAGAGGGTCTCTTCCAGTGTAGGTTTGGTGAACTACACATCTTTCTCTCAGGTGATTTTTCCTTCAGTTCTCTTCTATTGCTACAAACAGACACCATGAACAAGGAAACTCTCATAAAAGAAAACATTTAATTGAAGGTGGCTTATAGTTTCAGATGTTTAGCCCATTATCATCCTGGTGGGGAGCATGGCGGCACACAACCAGTCACTGGAGAAGTAACTAAGAGTTCTACAACCTGATCCATAAGGAGAAAGACAGAGACTAGACCTGTCCTAGGCTTTGGAAACTTCCAAGCCCACCCTTAATGACTCACTTCAAAACTCTCCCTACCTACCCTATCTTGGTGAGTCTAAAGTCTTTTTTTTATGGTTTATTTTTTTATATTTAAAAATTTCCATCTCCTCCCCTCCTCCTCCCCCTTCCCTCCCCTCCTCCTCCCCCTTCCCTTCCCTCCCCTCCACCCATACCTCCCCTCCCTCCCTCTCCAGGCCAAGGAGCCATCAGGGTTCCCTACTCTATGTTAAGACCAAGGTCCGAGTCTAAAGTCTTGTAGCTATTTTGCTTTCTATCATAACTTGCTTTCTGTATCAAGTAAACCAAGAAAACTGTAACTATAACTATCTAGTCTTCAACTCCCTCAAAGACCCAAGAAGGAAATAATATTAACCGAGTAAGCAGGAAGTGCAAGCAAGAGACTTCCAAAAAACTGTGAGAAATGACAGAAACAACTGGCTGCCTGGACAGTCACCCAGAGTTTCTCTGCAACATTGGGGCATCCATCTTAGAATATCTGATAGACTTTTCTGTTTGATTATAATAGGTGAGCAGTTACTAACCTGCATTTCCCCTATTATCCTAATCACTTGGTAGTAGTAACTTTCAAAGACTAAAAATTTGCATTATATTGTTAAATGAATTGTATAGGTACAATACCTTGAACAAGATTAGAAACATATATACAGTATATTTTAACAAAATTTATCCCAAATTTGCATCAACCTACATTTGTATACAATATACAAAAGTCCAATCCAATGTAAAACATTTAAAACTAATTGTTGCTTTTTAAAAGTAGATTCAGCAATCTGCCGTTTTATCTTAGATCTATCTCCTTTTTTCTTTTCAGAGTAGATTCAGTAATCTACCCTTTATCTATCATATCTATATTCCCTTTTTCCAAAACAAGAACCTTGAATCTAATTTCCATTGTTTAGCTTTTATCTTGACCATTACCAATAATAACTTGTAACCAATACCCCTAAACAATGATAAATATCTATAGTCCATTGAACGACCAAAAACTCCTTATAATTTCCTTAGCTTGTAACCATGTGATGGAAAAGTCCTTTTTAAAATATTTACTTTTGACATGATGTTTTTATAAAATTATGAGGCCTCAGCACATATCCAATCAATAATTGATTCATTTCTGGTTTACTTTTTACTAGAGGACCTGACAGACCCATATGGGATCGAATGTGTTTTTGTATATGGGATGATGTCTATTCCTGATTGTATCTTGTACCTGAATAAATAATAAAGTCAATTCTGTATCATCTGGTATAAATTCAGTGATTTCAATATGCAAAACAACTCTGAATATTGTGAATTGATAACTATGTTGAGAAGTTCTTTAAGATTCCTGAGTACCATAAGAATAGCATATAATTCTGACTTTTAAACAGAGCAAGAAGAATTTTGCTTTACTTTACTTAAATTTTCTGATTTGTAACCTGCCTTTCCTGATGTATTTGCATGAGTAGAGAATATAGGGACTCCAGTTATTGGTGTGTCCTGTACAATGTCAGGTATGATCCAATTAGTTATCTTTACAAGTCAAAGTCTCTCACTTTTAGTGTAGTTGTTAATCTCTCCCAAAAAATTTACTACAAGCTCTTTGCCAGGATTCACTTTCTTCCCACAATTTGTTAATTTCATCATTAGTAAATGGTACTACAAATTTCTGCTGGGTCTATTCCTGCTAATTGGTAAAGTCTCAATTTTCCTTTTAAAATTAATTTAGAGACTTTCCCCACATATGTTTTTAATTTTTTACTCATTTTATGTGGTAAAAAGATCCATTCTAAGATAATATCTTTCTTTTTTTTTTTCCGATTTGTTTTTCGAGACAGGGTTTCTCTGTGGCTTTTAGAGCCTGTCCTGGAACTAGCTCTTGTAGACCAGGCTGGTCTCGAACTCACAGAGATCCGCCTGCCTCCCGAGTGCTGGGATTAAAGGCATGTGCCACCATCGCCCGGCTAAGATAATATCTTTCTGATGCATTAAAATTCCTGTAGGGGAATGTTTGGAGGTAATATAAGCAGAAAGCAATTCAGATTCAGAGTCACATGTGCCTTCTGTAATTTATCTTCAATTAAAGTCAAATCTCTCTGAGCTTCAGCTGATAGTTCCTTGGGACTATCTAAGTCCTTGTCACCATGTAAGATTTTGTTTAAATAAATCAGGGCATCAGATTCTATCCCAATAGTGGACCTATTGCCTCCTAGCAATCGTTGGAAGTCATTAAGAGTTTGCTATTCATCTCTCCTAATTTTCACCTTTGAGGTTTAATTTTCTGTAAACATATTTTTATAACCTAAATAATACAATCTCCTCTTTGTAATTTTGCAGGAGAAATTTGTAATCCCCAACATGGCAAAATTTTCTTTACTTCTTCAAACATTCTTTCTAAAGTATCTATACTTGAATTAGATAACAAACTGTCATCTATGTAATAGTAAACTATAGATTCCAGAAATTGCTTACATATCATTTTCAGTTGCTGGCTCAAAAAATATTGGCAAAGGGTGAGGCTATTTAACAGTCCTTGTGGGAGAATGTCTATTGATATCTTTAGCAGGCTGAGAATTATAGGTAGGCACTATGAAGGCAAATTTTTCTCTGTCCTTTCATGTAAAAGTATAGTGAAGAAATAATCTTTTAAATCAATAACTATAAGAGGGCATCCTAAAGGCAATAGGGAAGGAAAATGAGTTCCAGATTATAGAGAGTGCATTGGCTGAATCACCTTATTAATAGCTCTCAGATCTGTTAGCATTCTCTATTTTTCAGATTTCTTTTTAATAACAAATACAGGAGAATTTCAAGGGCTGGTTTATTCTTCAATATGCTGAGCATCTAGTTGGTCCTATACCAGCTGTTCTAAAGCCCACCATTTCTCTTTTGTTAAAGGTCATTGCTTAACTCATATATGTTTTATTGTATATAGCTTGACTATATATCAGCATAAGGGCCCTCATCAAGAATTTGTTCTTGGGAAGCCTCAAAACCTCCGGCTCTACCATGAATCAGCCTTAGCCTCTTCTCTCCAAAGACTTCTCCACTGAAGCTGTGGACCATGGTCCAGTACAGCTAAAGCCAATCATGTGGAGACCCCTTATTTCTTGAAGCCCATGTCTTTTCCAATTCCCTCACAGATGACAAAAGAATGCCATAAGATACTACTGCTTGCTTAACATCTTTTAGATCTTCCATACATATAGGTTCCCATTTACATTCTGTATATTCTTTTGGGTATTGAGTATTTGTTGACTTTTCAGAGGTATTAACAGGATATATATATAATATGAAGTATCAAACTAATAGCAGCTATGGTTAAGGATGTATACACCCAAGGAAGGTCATTTACCTCCTCTAGAATTGCCTCCATAGCAGAATGAAAAGGCTTTAGAACTCCTGGATAGTGTTATCATCTGACATTATCAAATAGCTTACTTCTGTTAAAATCCTGGTTCAGAATTTTAAGGTGTTACCATGATGTGGGCCAGTAAGTGTCACAGTTATACCGCTAAAGCGATCCAGAGACACTGGAGCTCTGGTCTTACTTGTTCCAGTGCCGCTAACCTGTGGATTTTCTAAGCAGAACCCAAAACCAAACAGAACAGATTTTTGTTAAAGAGACTCTGTTCAGGGCAGCCATGCAGCTGATGCATGCCTGTCCCAGGAGCCACGGGAAGCTGCAGTAGCTGCATTTGAGAGCCGCATGTAGGGTTGGTGGCAAGCCATGGGGGCCACAGGAGCCACAGAAAGCTGTGGGGGCAGGGGGCAGCAGAGTGCTGTGTGGGTGCTGCTCAGGGTGGCAGCAAGCCATGGGTGGCAGCAAGCCACAGGTGCCACAGGAAGCCGTGGACTAACTGGTGGGGTAGGAGAGAAAGCTGAGCTGGGGCAGATGAGAGTTGGGAACCCTAATTTTTCTCCTGAACCCAGTGGCTAGGTTTGGGTCTTGTTCTGGCCTATGTTGGTGGCTATAAAAAGCCTCGGGCAAATGGCTTTTTTTGTGAATTCATACTGCAAATGTTGGGTGCCAAATTAACATGCTTAATAAAAAAAAACCCCAGAGACAGGTATTGGGGTTCAACATGAAGGTTGGAAAAGCAACACAGCCAGCCATGGGCTCTTACCTCTACCTGAGTCTGAAATGGTGATCCTGCCTCCAGGAATCTCAGAATGACACTGAGCGCTGTTTCCTCCCATCTTTTATTTTTCTCTAAGACTGGGATTAAAGGTGTGCACCACTACTGCCCGGTTTCTATGGCAAACTAGTCTGGCTACTAGGGTTAAAGGTGTGTGTCACACTGCCAAATCTGTAAGGCTGACTAGTGGGGGCTGTTTTACTCTGATCTTCAGGCAAGCTTTATTTATTAAAATATAAATGAAATGTCACTATAGCTTAGCACTAGGTTGCACATAGTAGGGTGAATTCTAAGGTTCCAGTTCTAACATCTTGTCCAGGTGGGAGGTACCTGTCTCCAGTCTGGACTTCTTGGGCTGAGGGACACATACCTGAGAGTCACCCTTGTCTTCCTGCTCTCCTGAAAGAAGCCTCTCCTTGCTGCTTGATAAATGCAGGCACTGAGTTTCACTGGCCTGACTCCCTGTGCTTCTGAAAGTGACGAAAGTCATCAGAGAGTTTTAGCCACCGTCTTGTTCTTGTAACAGCAGAGTGAACCTGATTATTTCCCCTTGTAATGGTGTGCTTGCTAGGGAATAGTGTGCCATATGAACACTCATCTTTGACTCTCAAAAGCAAAAGCAAAAAGTTTATGTTTAGCCCGGGAGAACAAGGAAGAACGATGGACCTGTAAACGGCTATTCCTTATATTCTGGTGGAAGCCGCTGTGGATATCGACGGAACATTTTTACTTCTTCCAGACAAATGGAAGCCAAGATCAGAAAAAGAAAGGATAGAAATAAGTGTTAAGAGAGTGTTAGGGACAATTCCCCCTGCCTCGAATCTAGGGCTTTTTTTTTTTTTTTTTTTTTTTTTTTTTTTTTTTTTTTTTTTTTTTTTTTTTTTTTTTTTTTGGTTTTGGTTTTTCGAGACAGGGTTTCCCTGTAGTTACTAGAGCCTGTCCTGGAACTAGCTCTTGTAGACCAGGCTGGCCTCGAACTCAGAGATCCGCCTGCCTCTGCCTCCCGAGTGCTGGGAAATCTAGGGCTTTTGAAGAGGTTTATCCTCACTGTTAATTAGAACTCTCTTAGTTAAACAAAAGGGGGAGGTGCTGCGGGCGCACCTTCCGCTCCTTCAGCCAATGGCGGGAGCACAGTAGGCTCGTATTTCAGCGGCTATTGGCCGAAGGAGCGGAAGGTGCTCCTGCAGCAGTTAATAATGCCGCCCCACACTGAGTTCTTACAGTGGGTCAGATGGCATGGTACAGGCTTTACCTATGTCTCTCGTCACTCAGAGAGATTTACTGAGTCAGCCATGCAATATACCTGAGGTCAGGGAGCCTCCAGCCTTCATGCCTTCTCACCGGTAGGCAGCACTTTCTGGCTTCTCTCTGGCACATCTGAATTGTATCCCCACTCTAGGTCCTTGTGGCCATCACTGGGTGGGGTAAGGGTGACATGAACACAAAGCACTGTGGTATTAAGATGGTGGCTCAGTTAACAGACACAGATACTAAGAATTACTAGTAGCCGGGCTGTGGTGGCAGCACGCCTTTAATCCCAGCACTCGGGAGGCAGAGGCAGGCGGATCTCTGTGAGTTCGAGGCCAGCCTGGTCTACAAGAGCTAGGTCCAGGACAGGCTCTAAAAAAGCTGCAGAGAAACCCTGTCTCGAAAAACCAAAAAAAAAAAAAAAAAAAGAAAAAAAAAAGAATTACTAGTGTATACAGTGTGGGAGTGGGGGAGAGGTAGTTTATCATCCAGGCAGCTGGGCTGCACAGGAGTTCACGTCTCTTTGAATACTATAATTTAAAACTTAAGGGTTGCTCATTTCTGGGACTTTCCATTTAACTCTGGAATTATCGACAGGTTACAGATAACAACAACTGAAGGAAGTAACGACAGATGGGGTTGGGGGAAGCGACTGTAGTTCGTAAGCTTGAATAAGGGTGTCCACGTAGAGCATTCTGGAAACCGAGGTACTTTTTTAAAATAGCCATATAGCTTTTACACTGCCACAGTCTTGTTTTTCCAAATGTTGTGTGTACGCTTTAGCCAAAGCAGACCGAGGTGCGAGTCACATGTTATACTTCTTAAAATGTTAAAAAAAAAAAAAAAAAGGAAACTCCTGTGGGCTTTGTTGACATTCACACAAGGATAGCAGAATGCTGGGGCCTCCCTGTGCCAAGCTGACATGCATCCAGGCGTAGAGAGTCCCACATTGGCACTGACCTCAGAGTAAGCTAATTTAAGAACTTAACAAAACAGAAAAAGAAAAAGAAAAAAAAAACCAACAAAATAAAACTTACTAAACAGTGACTGTGCTTCGACCAGATGCCCAGCTCCTTACAGGTTCTAGCAGCTTCTTTACCACCTCCCCCAGAAACGCTGGAGACGCCTTGTCTAACAAGGGAGGGAGGGCTTGGTGGAGTCTATTTTAAAATGGGGCTTTAAGACTCTGTGAACCATTTTTGCTTCTTTCTAAATTTTGGATGCTTTGGTGCCTTTAAATAATAACAGTAATTATAGTCGGCGATAATTGCAGTCTAGACAGTAACTTCCCGCTCCATGATGGGGACTGTGGAGCTGAATCACATGGTCCGTCCCCAGGGTGCACCACTATGACAGGTGCATCTGAGGTCTGATGCTGTGTACAGGCCATTCTCTGCATCTCCCAAGTGACTGTATTGTATTCCATCTATGGTGCCACCATTGCAGAAGCACTGTTATCTCTATGTCACTAGTTCTCAGAGTTGTTGATAATTTCAATGCTAAAAGTCCACAGTGGGACACAGCCTAGTTTCATAGACAGCAATGTAAAAATAGGAGGGAGTGTTACTGTTTCTTAGTATAGACAGGAAGTGGTGTTCTGGCTGTTCTGTAGGTCTTCCCACAAGGAAGTTGACTGGAACCTAGAGCAATGCTAAGATGTGCTCCTGGTTTTTGTTTGTTTATTTGTTTTTCAGAAAGGGTCTCATGTATACCAAGGCAAGTTTGAATTCTGGGTGTGGCTGAGGATGACCTTGAACTTATTATTCTTCACAGTCTCTACCTCCATGTGCATTACGGGTGTGTACCTCATGTTCACTTTACATAGTGCTAGGGGTTTGAACCCAGGACTTTGTACATGCTAGATGAGTAATTTACCAACTGAGATTTATCCCTAGCCAACAGCCTTGAGCTTTTGAGTAGAAAAAGAAATTGAAGAAAAATCCACAGTGCAGTCAAGGGGCATGACATGCATGTGCCTACAAGGACACTGGGGTCCACACAATGCCTGGTGCTGCCAGCCAGAGCCTCGCACACATAGACGGCACATGTAGACAGACTCAAGGGACTGTTAACCTGGTCCATGGGCCCAGGGATCAGAATGAATGGAGAGGGACCATGAGTCTTGCTCTGTCACATGCACAGGCTGACAAGGCAACGGTTCATCATGTGTTGGGACAGGTGGGAAGTCTTCCCAGATGGCTTCCAGGTCCACAGCTGGTAAGGATATGGGAACAAGGGCATCAGGGTGTGGGGTTGAGGATAGAAGCAGAGAGGAGCCTTGATCTTTGAGTTGGACCTAGATCCATCCGTTCCTAGCTAGCAGCCCAAGGTGGCATGCTGCAGAATGTCCAGAGTTTCCAGGTAGGATGACTCCCTCCTCAGGAGAAACTGGAATTCTCATCAGCAGGCAGCTGCAGGCTTTGCCATTTGATACCCTCCAACGTCCTGCGTGTTTCGAGCTCAGGCAGGATGTGGGTAACAGCAAGCTCATCCCATGCTGGTCAGACATGGTGATGAAGCTGAAACAATCCTGTTGTTTCAACAGACAAGGGCCAGGAGCAATGGATGACCTGGATGTGGGCTGGCCAGGGCAATGGGGAAAGGCTATGGCTACTGATGTGCTTAGGTGAAGAGGTGTTATCTCACACGTGGTAGCATTGTTAAGCTCCGAAATGAGCCATCTTTCTTCAGAATGTTGCCACAGTGCTGGAATCCCAATTCTCTTCATTCCACACAATGAAACACAGCTGCCTTCATGTAGAAGTCTGCACACAGTGAGCCTGCCTGCTGGGGGAAGCACTGACTAAGGGTCAGCAGGAGGGACCCTTAAAAACTTTTTAAAGTTCAAAAGGCATTAAAGGGCAGGTGTGAAGTACAGGTCCTCCAGGAGGCGGTGCAGAGAATGAGGAAGCACGGCACATGAAAGATTAATGGCTAAGACGTTTCTCAGAACTAATAAAACTGAATAGAAATTAGGATGCATAATTACGCAACTGTCAAGAGAAAAAAATAAAACCAGGAGGGAAAAGTCAAACACTACAAAAGAAGGCCAGAAAAAGGTGGGGGTGAAGGGGTGTAGCAGAAATTTAGAAAAATTGAGACAAACAGAATGTGAAGAAAAGAAAATTGGTTGTGATGATTCCAAACATCTAAGTAATGATTCCTAATGCCTAAGTATTTGTCACCAACTTGAATATACCGAATGTTTTCTAGACTGAAGACAGACTCGCAGCCTGGCTCAGAAGCAGAGGATTCCTTCTGCAGGTGGCCATGGGTTTCTCAGGGTGGATGGTTTGGACTCAGTGGACCTGATTACGGCATCTATTTCTAAGAAATCCCTGCTTTCTCCTAGACTGCAACTCTGAATTTTGAGGTCTTTTAAAATCTGCAGTCCGGCACCCATTTTCCACACAAGCTTATCTAAGTCAGTGCGGAAGAGGAAGAGAGCTTGGCTTCCTGCTTTCTAGACAGCCCCACATCCGCACCCGAGAGCTCCGCTGTCCACCGAGGACGTGAGCCACCAGTGAGTGACCTGTTCCCGTGGGGGATGGGAGATAAACTATTTCCAGAGCTACCTGGAGTGAAAGGCAGGGGTTGAATCCAGGCCCTGTGGGGCAAGGTTCCCTCACCCAGTGTTTCTTCCACTCCCTGGATGACAGCAGTCTTCTGGGTGCCTGCCTGACTTGTCCCTCTGCCCACCTTCTGGTCCCTGCAAGCTTTCCTTCAAACGCATTTACCTTTGTTCCTCTTTCCCAGGGGGCAAGAAGCGAATTAGATCAAGATGATCAACCCCTAGTTTACTGATGACACAAAGAAGCCACCAGAATTATCTGCCTCTCTGGCAGTCGATGAGCAACAGGTGTCCCCGAATCTGTGATGAGTCACTGAATACTGTCCCTTTCCTCCCGCATGACCATTTCCTTCTGTGGTTAATAGTGGCATTTCCAGGGAACCTGGCAGCATGAAGATCTGTACTTATATTCACCCGAAGATGTCATTGATTTATTGTGTGCAGGTTAGTGTCTGTTATGCATTGCATAGCTGTTGGCTATCACATCCTCTCTTGTGTGGAGAAAGTTATTCATTTCCTAACCTTTTCCCATCCTCTGAGTCCTGGAGGTGGCAATGTGGAGAGACACGCATGTCTTCCTTGACGGGAGATGACATCGTTTGGTCTGTGGCAATGATTGTCTGGTAGGGGTCTCCAGAGTGCATTGTAGAGTGTCACCAGAAAGCAGCCACTCATGCAGCCAGGAGAGCGTGCCAAAGTAAGACCCAGTTATTATATGCAGACCCCATTCCCCTTTTGTCTTTTGTTACTCCAAATTTAGACTGAATTGGGAAACATGAAGGGCCCTGAGGGTGACACGAAGAAATCTATAAATGAAAGCCACTGCCGTAGTCAACACCAAATGCCTTAGTTTGTGAACCTTGACTCCCATTGTACTTGTTCACAGTGTGACTCTGTGTCGGCTTTCTGGTGGAGTCACACTGCTACGCTAAGCAGAGCAGCCATTGTCCATGTGAGTGTCCATTGTCCAAGCTCTGCGTGTGAGTCCAAGCCACCAGTTATGTGCCCTGATGTGTCCAGGACGGACAGTGATCTGGGCTAGGGGTACTGCTGTATGAATGATTGTGACCCAGGAACTGTGCTAAATTGCCACCAGAAAACCAGAGTCCCTTAATCACATGCGTGTCCTCTAACAAGACATCTGTCAGCTAAGTTCTACTTTAGCTGCTTATATATCACTCATATGCTGAAACTGACAAATTTGAAACAAGCTCTCGAAAGACATTGGTAAACCATATGTGGTGTGCTTGTAGTCCCAGCGCTTAGTAGACTGCTGTAGGAAAGTAGCAATTTTGAGACCAGCCTGGCTACATAGGAAGATCCTAGCTAAGCAGGAGGGGCATGGGGAAACACACACACACACACACACACACACACACACACACCTGTACTCTATGATTCTTCTTAGCAGGTTCCCGTTGTTCAGTGGGTTTTCTTCAGGCACATTTTGATGGATGGATGCTTTGTTTTCATAGCTTTTGTCCAAAAATGCACATATATTCTTATTCCACTTCATGGATGCATGGATACAAACTACCCAGGAGTGCAGAATCTCTCCAGAGTCCACCAATAAGGATTTGGGATCAGAAAGACTTTCTGTGCTAGCCTGGTCAGGTGGTTAAGGCAATGATGATCTCAAAGAGCCTTGAGAAGGTAAAGACACTGAAGGGAGTCACAAAGATACCTGTCCTTTGCAATGTTGTCTGCACAGCCCAGGGGTCCAGCCTTTGGATGTCTAGGTCCGCAGACCAATGAAAGTTGCTGTGTTGCTGAGTAAAGAGGGAGTGATATGAAAAGCTACCTCCTTTTGGCTGGTTTCTGTTCTTTGTACTAAGCCAGAAAATAACAAACAAATTATTGGTACACGGTGTGAGAAGTCCTTCTGAATATGTGTTGCTTTTATTGGTTAATAAAGAAGCTGTTTTCAGCCAATGGCTTAGCAGAATATAGCCAGGCTGGATATCTCTCTCTCTCTCTCATATATACATATATATATATATATATGAGAGAGAGAGAGAGAGAGAGTAGGCGGAGTGAGCGAGAAGCCCTGTAGCCGCCACAGGGTACAGACGTGATGGAACCTTGTCAGTAAGCCACAGCCATGTGGTGATACATAAATTAATGGAGTTGGGTTAGTTTAAGGTGTAAGAGCTAGCCAATAAGAAGCTAGAGCTAATAGGCCAAGCAGTGATTTAATTAATATGGTTTCTGAGTGATTATTTCAGACTGGGAAATGAACAAGCAGCCTCTGTTAGGAGGTACTCATTTCCTTGGAAGAGCATTCTGGGCTCTTCGTGGCCGGAGACCCTGGTGTCATTCAGCTTACCTCAGCACACTCTGGGTAAGAGGTGCTCTGTGTCTGTACATGTGTTCCGATCACACTGTAGATGAGTACGAGAGGGATCTCTCTGCCACTCCCAGCAGGGTTGCTCCCAGTAGACAGTCATGTGCAGGTTTTGGGACCATGCCACTATGGACACATGGGAGGTTAACGACCTGTTTGTAGTGGAAACATGGTGCATCTGTCACTGCGGAACGTGATGTTGTGGATGATTGCAAAGCCGAGAGTCCCTGATTATAGAGAAATATGTCTCTGAGCCGGATAGATGATGTGGTCTTGGTGTCTTTTCTCTTCTTGACAAGGCAGGGGGGGTGCACGTTCTATAAATGGAGGTGGGAAAGTCTGACTGATGACCGCACAGCTGAGGTTTAGGGATGGGTTCTGAAGCTGCCTCCAGTCTGTATCATTTCCCACCTCATTCCAAAGAGAAATGGAAAGAGGCTCTGCCAAGCTCTGACTTTGACTTCTGCAAAATATTCCAAACTTTCTATTTATTTTTCTCATTTCTGAAACACAGTCTGAATGGCTCTGAAGGAGCTTTCGTCTTTTGGGGTCTGAGCTACAGTGACATGAAAGAGCAGCGTGCTGGCCAGGGTTCGGCACATACGGTTTCAGAAAAGTCCTTTGAGACAGTGCAGCGGAAATAGACAAGAATCCACATTCATGTGTCATCAAAGGGACCGAAAGAGCACCCAGGGTGGCCGCAGTGTGCAACAGCCGGCCTCTAAAAGGCACCTGCAGTCCTTGGGAACATCGGGAGGGGCTGGGAGGAAGAAAGGCTTTCTGGGGACTACTGCAGCAAAATTTGTCACCGGCGTACAAAGGGACACTAGAAGCAGATCTCCTACCAGGACATTGCTAGATCAAACCCCGCTTCAAGAATGCTTAAACTGGGTCTCTCTGTTCCTTGAAATGCCCTGATTTCTGAGCTGAGAGAGGGGAGCTGTGGAGATGGCTCCAGCCCAGTGCTGGACTACAGAACTGGATCACAACAAGCCTTAGATGTTCAGAGCGCAAGAAAGGAAATTGTTCCCTTGTCCGTTGTAGATGGTTAGCAGAACGCCAGGAGAGCCTAGTGCCCAGTGAGTCCACACTGGGATATAAACAGTATCTTCCCAGGTGCCACCCACTGCAGGTGGGTCCAAAAAGGACTCTGTTCCTATTTCCTGTTCCATAAAGGACAGGTTTGAGAGCACATCTACTTTGAGCAGGCTGAGGAGAAGCCACCCTCCCCAAGCAGAAGCTGATGGCTATTGCAGCTCTTGGGTTGTCATTTGCAGGAAGGGAACAGAGGTTGCAAACTCATGACCAAGGTACCTTTCGGCTCAGCCTTCTGAACTCAGATCTGAGAGAAGGTAGACGATGGAAGACATACACAGCCCACGAACTGACACAGAGAGCCAGGGTCTGTCAACGACCATGTCCCCCGGGGGACAAACAACTTCCCACTGCAGAGAACATTCTGGCCTCAACAGAAGAGAAGAACACAGACTGAGGGGCCCGAGGAAAGTTTGGGCAGTGCCTGACAATGGCTAAACACTAAAGGACTAACATATTTAGATATCGATGGTTTTAAAAGGTAATATCGGTTGGCCTTCCGGAAGAAGGTTGAGAGATGCCTCCCCATTTAGAGAATTTGCCACAGAGGATTTAAAAGGGTTTTTGTTGTGTTTTTGTTCCCTGTAATGACAGCGCTTTCAGAAGCGATGCAAACTATGAATAGAAATAATAATATTTAGTAATCCAGTCACAAGGGGAACTGTCAAAAGCTCATAGTCCTATTTAATTTGGGTCCAATTTTAGATTTTTTTTTCCAACAAAAAGAAAGTAATAAAGATTGTGGTTAAAAACCTCTCCCCTCCCACCTCTTTTCCAAAACACACATTCCATAATTAGAACTAATTTTTTATTCCATTCTAATGAAATGGCACGGACGCCTGACGATTTGAAAGAGATGGGTAATGCATAACAGAGCCTTGCCAAGAGCTTCGGCTTTGTCCTCAGTAGACCACTCTGTGTAGGCAGCACAGATACAACCAAGTCTTGACTTTGGGACATTTTCACTCTGTCCTGCCATTGGGTGGACCAGTGTGGGAGCATTGGGCTGTCATGGCTGTTTCTGTTTGTCAGCAAGGGGTGTATTTGGGTATCAAATGGGATGAGCAAGATGTTGCTTACCTGCCAGCTCCCGGAAAATCTGGAAGTGAAGAGCTCTGTGCAGTTTGGAGAGCTTGGAAAACGTCAAACTCAAATCTAGCAACTATCTATTTCCAAAGAAAGTTGTTAGGCTGGAGATGTAGTTCAGTCATTGAGTATGTGCACAAGGCCTTTGGTTTGATCCTCAGCTCTGCAAGAAAACAAAAACTCCCCAGGAGAAGGGGAAATGACTTGGTGTCCTTAAGAGTTCTAAGCTGCACCGGCCACTGTCTACCGCAGGGAGAAGCTTCTGTGGTATGTGCTGAGAGATGCATTGATCTATAACCATAACAACAAATCACTGGGCATTGGTTTACTACTCTGTCAGTCTGGCAGAGTAATAGTGGGAGATCATCTCCTATGTCCTGTGAGCTGTCTAGCCACAGGCTCATGACCCCACAATGGTTCCAGGTATGAGTTTTATGTGGGGAGCAGGGCTTTAATCCTCTCAGAATATGGTTTGTTATTCCCATGATATTTGTGGCATTATTGCACCAGTGGGAATGTCTTATCAGGTCAGACATTATTGTATTTCTCAGGTTGATTAACACAGAAACCACTGCTGGTCAAAATATAGAGAATAAGAGACTAGAACATTCAGCCTGTTTAAGGCTATCATCTATAGCAATCCTCTCCTCCAAAGGCTCAGGGATGATTTGGGAAAGAAGGGATAGAAAAACTGTTAAGAACCAGAAGTGGTGTATAAATGCCAGGAGACAGACAGCGTCCTATAGACATAACAGGAAAGCTGCACATAATATTATTATTGTGACAGCATGTACAATCCCCATACAAGCTCAAATCAAATCTCGACATGGAGGGGGCAACGTGGACATGAAATCCCTTCTTTATCAGAGTAGCTATTGACAATTGATAACTGCTGAGAAAAAGTTCTCCTTAAGAAGGTAGCTTTCGTTAAATTGATTGCCTGCTGGTGGAAGGCCACACACCCAAGAATATACAAATGGAACTTGGTGGGTGAAAAACAGAGGACACGAGCTTGGCTGAGGAGAGAGGATATCCATGTCTGGGCGGAGTTGGAGCAGGGATCAATATGACCAAAACAGTATAATGAAATTCTCAATAAACTAATTTTAAAAAGAGAGATGTAAGGCTCAGGATAAATCAGGGTGCGAAATATGTTTTTTCCCATGTTCTCCATTCTTTGTACACTGGAATTTGGGGGCTTTATAGTAGAAAGATTGCCCCTGTAGAGCTAGAAAATTCCTAAAGAATACAGCTGAACCTATAACCCTCCACTTTGGTATACAACCAGTTAAGAGCCCCACCCCTAATCAGAATCTCTGTTAAAGCCTCCTACCGCAAACCAAAACTCCTCATGCCCCAAGTCACTCCAAGATTGGACAATTAGGGACCAACCCAACAGTTGTCCCAAGAACAGAGTGTCCTAGGCTATCAAATCCTTAAAATGTTTCAGTATATTGACCGTGCCTAGTCAATCCCATTCCCCGTAAATCCGAATGGAGGTTGAGAACATACTGTCTCCCGTTTTCTGCCGTGACCAACTCCCCCCGTTTGACCTTCAATGGCGTGTTTTGCCTCCTACGTGTCAGAATCTGTGAGTATAGCTGTCTTTCTTCTGCCTGGCGCTTTTATGTCTCATCCTGTCGAGCACTAGCATAGACCCCAGCACAGACTTAACACACAGGTCTATGGACTACCAGAATCTGGCTGGTTGCTTCCCCAAGGCAATGCTAATAGAGGGGGTTAGTCAACCTCTGAGTCATGGCTGCAGAGCCAAGGCGAAGCTACTAGGGATCAGTATCTATAAAGACACATTCATGGAATTCTGCTCACGATGAGACCATCACTCAAATCAACATAGAAGGGGTTGGCATGGTTGTTCAGAGGGTAGGGAAACTTGCATGTGGGCCTGGTCCTGATAAAAGATAACTGACCTCTGACACATGAGCAGTAGCATGCCTGTATTGACACACACACGACATGCACACACACACACACACACACACACACACACACACACACACATACACACTAAGCAAACAAACAACAAATCACCAATAAGGAAACATGAAGAGTACCCAGATGCTCTGGATAGACCATCAGTAAAACTCATCTTGAAATTGAATCCCACTGTGCCATGGGAACTTTCTCATGAATACGGTAATCTGTTAATTATTTGCTGTTACGATGAACTAACAATATAGTTGGTCAATAGGTTATCATTAGAGTAGGCCTGTGATCAAAGCTAGAGGCTGGTCTGCGGTTGCCTGCAACCTTTAGCACGGCTTCAACACTCTACAGAGTCCCCAGCAGCAAGAGGTCCCTCACCAGTCTCAGCCTCTTAGCCTTTGGATCATACTGTATTCAGAAAGATGATCTGAATAAAATCTTATTTTTCATAAAACCACCAGCCCATGGTATTTAATCCTAGCAAGAGAAAGTAGAATAAGATATCGTGGGAAGTAGAATAGCTAGAAACAAACCGAGAGAGACTTCTCTTTAAAACTTCCCTTTTTTTGATATAGCAACTTCAATTCTGGAAACTTATCTTTAGGAAATAGACATGTCAAATCTCTTTGAGAATACTTTTATGTTGCCCATAAGTTGGCGTTTTAAAAAAAAAAAACACTTTAAAGAGGCAGTATAAGATTTGGTAATTACATAATGATACAGTCACAGTCTGTACTACCCAGCAGTCACCTGGCACAGTGTTTTATGCCACAAGAAACAATAATATAAATTTCAAAGGGCAATTAATGAAACTGTTATTTTATAATTCCTTTTCACAGAGCGCACACAGACATTCACGCAGAGATTACAATGAGGCGTTACGGTTGAGTCATGTCACTACAGTCGGCCCATGCACGAGTTGGTTTTTCTATGTTTTCTGAATTATATATGATGAACAGGTTTACTAATGTCTTGCAGTTCTCAGGCTGGGCTCTCCCTTGCTAATGATTGGGAAGCCTTGAACACCCCAAGGATTTCTATGGAAGTAGTGTGTGAAGTTAGGGCGATGCTCATTCCCCAAACATCAGAGAGCTTTCTGCGTAGCGAGGATTTGGTTAGGACCAAGGCCATGAACATGCTTTCCAAGATCAAGAAGCGATGAGAGTTCCCCATACTTGGCAAGGTGGAGCCCACGTTCTCTCCAGTGGCTAGAGACTCACTCAGCAACAGGAGTTTGATAAGGTGAGAGCTGGGACGGAGGACGCTGTGCTATGATCCCGTTAGAGCAGAAAATACATAATTAGCAACAGCAGGATTGCAAAACAAAGCCAGAAGAGAACTAAAGGGGCGGGGGAGAGACAACATCCCCCAGCAAAACGAGAACAATCACGCAGAGGAACAATGAGACAGCCAGCCCCTTAGTAACCAAGCGTGAGTACTCACATTAAATACCTCGTGGAGATTCAGTGCAAGAATCAAACTATGATGATGTTTGCAAGGCGTAAACATAAAGAAATAAAGATACAAGGAATGCAAAGCAATATTGATTCCCTCCCAAATCTCCTTTCATTAGGAAGGCACCATGTCCTGTTTCAGGATGAGAAAAAGGCTACCTGGCCCTTTTCCAGACTCAACGGCAGTGTCAAAGACCTGGGAAATCAGGTGTGTGAAGTCAACGCCCTGAAATTACTCGCTGCACATAATTGAAGTTGTACAGATTTTTGCAATTACGGAGAATTACTATTAAAGTGCAGGTACCTACCCCAAGTCTTAAGTCAGCGACAGGCACAAGGCAGCTGCTCTCTGACAAATAACGTGTGACAATTTCATAATGCAAGGCTCAGAAAGCTCATTAGGCCACACGCATGGTGCCACAGAAGCACGGAAGGGCTTCCCAGGGTTTGTGAAAATGTAATTAGGCAAACCACAGGCATCTGTGAAGATGGTGCTTTTGCTCCAGATGGGCATAACCTCCGGGTACCCCAGAGCTCTCCCAAGGACAGTTTTCTCTCGGTGTCAGTGACTTGAACACACACCTGAGACAGTCTTTATGCTTTTGTGGGAGAAAGCCAGATGAGTAGGTTAAACTGAGCGTGGTTGCTAGATTTGGTTATACCTTTCTGCGGGCCACCAGCTACTGACGGAAAGGGTCAGAACGACTTTGTCTTTCGTCCTACAAAGTGGTCCTGCTCTCTGACCTCGTACAGCATTTCTAAATGTCTTATTGGCCTAGAAAGATTTGCCTACGAGATTGTCTCTAGGCACTAGGTGTGTGATAACACCACTGGATCCTGGAAGAATTGGCCTCACCACTCCACCCTCTATGGACAAAAAGCTTCTTCCTGGGAGCTGAGTGACTCTATTGGTGTGTGACCTACAAGCTCATGACTTACCTGGCAGTGGAAGGAAGCACAGAATATGTCAATATGCTGTCTGGTCCTAATTCTGTAGGGAGAAGAAGGCCCCAGTTGAGGAGCCCTTCAGGATGAACTAAGATGGGAAATGAGACAGTGTCTAGAATCCAACAGATTGAAACTTGGCATACTGTAGATGATGCATTGTCTTCCTCTTCCATGGTACGTGCCAGCATTAGCTTCTCTGGGGCCCCAGTACTCCATCTTTAGTGGGGTAGAATCATTTTCCTAGTGAAGGTTTATGAGCATTGACTGGATTTGGCAGTGCATTTTGGGAAAGTGTCCACTTGTGAGTTCCTCACACTTATCCACTTTTCCTCGTCACCTTTGCTTTATATGATCTTCCTCTCTGGAGGCCTCTTAAACCCATGAACTTCAAATCAGAGGAAAACAATATGTTGACTTTTTACCCTTTGATGAAAAGACAAAGCAAATCCTCATTCAAGAAACAACAGGAGACATTTTTTTGCAGAGAAACTTGAGAAGGGAAGCTTCCTATGTTCTCGGAGAACCACACCCTGCTCCCAGTGCCCTTCCAGACTGTCTGGAGATGCCCTGGCCTGGGGAGGGATGAGGCGCCCATGGGTAGAGCAGCTGAAGAGGTTAGAGGGGTGACAGATGGGGTCCTCCAAAGGAGAGCTTGCCACCAGTACTCATAATCCTAACTGTTCGACTGCAAATGCCAAACACTAGCTAGGCTTAACCTAAAGAGTAGATGAATGTGTCATAAGAATAGATATCAGGAACCATGGGAAGGAAGGCATTGAGTATCCACAGACACTGGGTAGCAAGAACGCCTCACTACCTGGTCAGGTATCTGCATCATGTCTGCAGGGGGGGGGGGCTGTGAATGTCTCCTGGGATGCTGCAGATGGTGTTTGTGCCTTGGCATCATGGAGAGTCCTATCAAGGTAAGCACAGGCTGAGATCTCTCATGTGTCAAGTATGGGGTATCCACATCTATCCTGAGGTACACTTCAGGCCTGCATTCTTCCGTATCACCAGGGCCCATGTTGCCATGGGGAAAGGAGTCCCTGTGGAAAACTAAAACTAGAACCATCCTGATGAGTGACCACAACTATGGGGGACTCTTGTCTCCCCTCAGCTTTGAGAGTAGCCAGAACAGAATAAGGGTTCTAGGACAAATGACCTGCACATTTGCTTCTAGAAGGGACCAGAGACCCAGGGATCCTCTTATGATAGCCAAAGGAGGTTAGTATCAGATGGCACTAGAGTAGAAGGACCAGGCACTGTCACCTGTGCCTTTATGTGTTATGGGACTTTCTGGGCTCTCTTGGGGGCAGAAAAAAAGTCTCTAAAAGGTTTGGGGCCTGAGGCACCCTGTGGTTGGGTGGGAGAGGTGCCACAGGGCCAGCGGGCTTTGACAGAGAGGTAGAGTAGTGCTTAGGACTTGCCTGTGCTGAGAGAGGTACCATATAGACCTCCCTTCAGAACCAGTGCTGCTGAAGAGACTGCCAGAAGAATGGGGATGGGGGCATTTAACCCCCTCCCAACTTACAGTCAGCACTGAAGGAGGTGACCCAGCTCAGAAAGACAAATGCCATATGCTCTTTCTCATATGTGGATCCTAAGTTTGGATTTTCAGATTTCTGTATTTAAATTGGTGTGTCTGTAGACATCAGTAGATTGGCACTTAAAAAAAAAGAGCTAGGAAAGGGGCTAAGGGAGGGGGATATAGTAAAACATAGGGCATCTGGAAGTAGCGGAGGATACTAGGTTGAAAGTTTAAGTGAGTCCAGGAAGGTTAAAAAAAGCTAAAGATGCACGGGAAAAGCCACATACAACCCTCCGCTTTATACGTACGGGATGGAGGAATCAGCATGGGAGCGAGTTAGGAGCTATCCTTGCTGACTAGTGTTCATAGTGACAGAATACATTATGGAGTGTGTTCAGGGATGAACTCACCAACGGGCTACTCAGCTCTAAACAACACATGCTACAGCCGCTCCCTGCCAGGCAGGATGTACCCACTGTAAAACGCTAACACCATTGTCTTGGGAGAGATCGACCTTTTGCTTGTTTGTTTACAAAATGTATTTATTTTTATTACGTGTGCATGAGTATTCTGCCTGCACGAATATATGTGAAACACGTGCATGCCCTGTGTCAGGCGAGGCCAGAGGAAGGCACTGGATGCCCTGGAACTGGGACTACAAGGATTTTTGAGACACGTGTAATTGTAGAACCCAACCTGTGTCTTCTGCAAGACCAGCAAGAGCGCTTAACCAATGAGCCAGCTCTCCGGCCAATCAAAACCCATTTTTATTTGTTATTGTCTATGTGATGTGTGGGGGGTGCATGAATGCAAAAGCACATGTGTGGAGGTCAGAGGGCAACTTTGAGTATCCCCTTTATCTTCTTTCATTGACTTACTGCTCCACCCAGGACTTTGAGTACTATATTGAACAGATATGGAGAGAATAGACAGCCTCGTCTTGTTCCTAATTATAGTGAAATCGCATTACGTTTCTCTCCATTTAGTTGGATGTTGGCTTGCTATACATTGCCTTTATTATGTTTAGATATGTTCCATGTATCCTTGACCTCTACAAGACTTTTATCATGAAGGGGTGTTGGATTTTGTCGAAGGCTTTTTTAGCATCTAATGAGATGATCATGTGTTTTTTTTCTTCCACCTTTATTGAAATGCCTAGAATCAAACTCACAGCATCAGGCTTACATAGTAAGTGCCTTTACATGCCAAGCTGTTTCTCTGGCCCTAGACTACTGCCTTGTGGTTGGATTGGAGGCCCATTGCATGGGAGACAGTAATAGCTGGTACTCTAAATCTTGTCAAAATGTATGGATGGGAAGGCAAGGACACAGTGGGAACATAATCCATTGTTTTCTTAAATGGATGTGTCAAACTCCCTTCCAAATATTTGAATTTATTCCAGTAGACTAGCACTGCTCTCAGTGTGGGGCAGAGCCGTTGCCTTGGCCGACGATTGCATTTAACGCAGGGACTCATATCTAATCAAAGTGCTGAGAATCAATGACTGTTGAGCACTCAGACTAAACTGGTCATCTGTGACCGTACCCAAATGGTCCAGGGAACATTTCAGAAGAGGAGATGGAGAGATCATTAGTGCTCGGGGATGGGGAAGAGAGCCACATATGGCATGATAGTGTCAATCATGTATACACAGCAGCTGTGGACACCTGTACAAAATGGAGCATTTCAAGGTTCCATCATGGAAAGGGGGTGCTCTCAAGGCCACACCCCTCCCAAAACTCTATGGCAGGGTTAAATGGTTAAGTGTTGCTGGAGGCAGGAGCATCATTCCCACTAATGGTGTAGCCTCTGGGTGACTTTCTGGAAAGAATGGGTTTAGAGGAAATGGGTGGGAATAACAAAAGATACTGGGGTGAATATTACCACAAATATAATGCGTGTGTGAGTGTGTGCGTGCGCGCGTGTGTGTAAAGGGAAAGACAAAATTGCAGAGGTGGAGCTCTGTGTTTATATTTCTCAAACATCTGAGCAGCCATCTTGAAAATGGGAATTTACTATGTGAGCTATCTCGATAAGAGGTGATTTCATCCCCCGCTGGGTATTTAACGATACCTGAAGGTATCTGGGAGTTTTATAACCTGTAGGAAAGACTTTGTGGTGCTCTTGACTTCTGGAGAGTTCGGGCCAGCTTTGCTGAAAACATCAGGCCAACCTCCACAGCAAGGAGCCATCCAGGCCCGATTATCAGTGTGGCCAGGCCTGAGAGCCTGTGTGGCATGTGGGAGTTTCTCAGGACTTAACGTAATTACCCCGATGCACCTGTGTGCTGTGACAATCTCTCAGAGGACCTGGAGCTCGAGCTGGAGCCCAGGGAGTGTGGTTCTGACCAGATAACGGGGCAGTCTTCAGAGCTGTCGTGACAGACAGGGAGACTCCATACAGGAGGGAGGTCAGCTCCACGGGCTAGAATTAAGGACCCCTATTTGTCTCTGTCCCTTCTCTCTCCTCTATCTTGTATGCTTAGAGGCACGGAAGAGCTGAAGATGGCCCTGGTCCACTAGGTCAGATTCAGGGTGAATCTACAACCCAGAAGCCGCGTAAACCCCCTTGCTCTATTAGTCAATATCAGCCTTTTATTTTTCAGAGAAGGGAGTTTGCTGCCCATCTCCACCTCCAGCTGGCCACTGGACAACATCTACAGATATGTTAGACTTCACCGCTGGGGAGATGCCACACCACCAAGAGGTTGGAAATGCTGCTTTCCACTCTCTGTGTGCAGAACAGCAGCCCTTCCTCCTGCAATGAGTGGTAGGAGCACTAACAGCAGCCAGGGAGAAAGCCTGCTCTCCAGCAGTGACTGGCAGCCTTGGTTTTGTGTCAGAATTAGGTAAGGCAATGGCCCTGTCTTCAAAACATGATTCATTATGGAATCCCACAAGTTTTTAGAGCTCACTAGCTGGTTCTGCCTGATAAAGATGGTGAATGTCCAACCTAGACCCTGATAGAGCTGGTGAACCTCTAGCCTAGACCCTGATAGAGCTGGAGAACCTCCAACCTAGACCCTGATAGAGCTGGTGAACCTCTAGCCTAGACCCTGATAGAGCTGGAGAACCTCCAACCTAGACCCTGATAGAGCTGGAGAACCTCCAACCTAGACCCTGATAGAGCTGGAGAACCTCCAACCTAGACCCTGATAGAGCTGGTGAACCTCCAGCCTAGACCCTGATTGAGCTGGTGAACCTCCAGCCTAGACCCTTATTGACAGAACTCCATTCAAAGCATTGCAGATACTCTGTTCACTTATCCAAACCTCTGACCAGGGAGCCTCTGCTGTCCTTGGTGGCAGGGGGTGAAGGATGAACTATAGCACAACGCAAACTAATTCCTGGCGTTTAACTTAAAAATGAATAAATATAAAATGAAGGCAGAAAGTTTCTAGGAGAATTCCTCCTTGTCTTTTCTAGCTTGCAGACGAAACACCTCTGAACAGAAAGGGGGCTGCTGGGAAAAAAAAGCTGAGAACTGTCAGGGACACCCCGGTGGTCTCTGAGTGGACCCTGGGGCTGGTGGCCATGGAGAACCTACAGTGTTGGCATTCTTGAGAGAAGAGTCTTGGGGTCCCCAATATGGAATGAAGAAGGCAACCAAAATCTTAGTTCCCCCCCCCATACCTTCTGCATTTAGAGGATGTAAAACTCACTCAGGGGCAGCTCTGGCCTGACACAGAGAACCTGGGACAATTCCCTGAATCACTTCAGCCCGTGGAAATGGATATCATTTCAAAGATCTGATACCCATTCCTGCTCTGCAGAGAAGATCATCCCGGAAGGCGGTGGATCTACAGATGAGACCCCAATGGGATGTGCCAGAAGGGTTCCAGGATGGATTGACACCTATGTACACAAGCTGTGCTTAAGGAAAAGGCAGGCTGGGAGGAGATTTTTAGGCCTGAAATGATGGCAGACAAAAAATACTGCAAATTTCTCAAGTTGACATTATCCGCCATCCGTGAAATGGAGAGAGAGTTCGAGAAAAATGAAGCGTGCTACAGTGTCTTTCATACTGAATTGGCAGGGCAGTGGCATCCTCCTCGCCAGAGTCAAAGTGCACGGCGTTTTACAGACCCTCAGTAAATTATGATTGCCATTATTCCGTGAGTCTGCCTACAGTACTTCAGAAGCATCAGTGATTGCTAGAAAGCAGCTTCTAGAAGTGTCCTTGAAACAGGACTCAGTCAACTATGTGGTTACTGGTGACCCCCCCGCCGTGGGAGCCCTGTTCACTCTGTGTTCTTTTACCACTCTCTGTAATCACCTCCTCGAGGCTCTCTCCCGTTGGTCCCTGGCTGTACTTTCTAGGGTTGGAAAGCTTTTGAAATGGCATCCTATCATGGCTTTTTCTGAGGCCACTTCTCAGGCAACTTTCAGCTACTACTTCAAATCTCAACGGTTTCCAACAATAAAGGTTTACAGCATCATTGACAGACCCGTGAGAGATGTGTCCGGGACCCAAATGAATGCTGGAGACAGTAGTGAGTTCTACATACACTGTATTTTTTTTCTATACAAACATTCTTATCATAGAGTTTAATTTAAAAACTGTCCAGTAAGAGATTAAAAATACTAATGATTAATCCCAGCACTCGGGAGGCAGAGGCAGGCGGATCTCTGAGTTCGAGGCCAGCCTGGTCTACAAGAGCTAGTTCCAGGACAGGCTCTAGAAACTACAGGGAAACCCTGTCTCGAAAAACCAAAAAAAAAAAAAATACTAATGAAAAGCAATTAATATAGCAATATATTATATCGGAAGTTATATGAATTTGGCCTTATCTCTCTCAACACATTGTATTGTAAATTATATATTGTGTATTGTAAATTGTAACAACCTCAGCATATATTTTCATTATTAAGAAACTAACTTTCAGCTTTCACTAAAAGGCAGTAATTTGTAGGCTTCTATTCAGCATGTCCAAATTAGCAGACAACCTCTGTTTTCTGGGGCCACTATTAAGTAAAATTATGATTTCTTGCACATACAAGCAGTAACGCCATGATAGCTGACCTGAAAACCAGCATCGTGCTACCAAGCAACCAGTGGGAGGGAAGTGTAAATAGTGAGGATACTGGAGTCAAAGGCACGAGTCCCCTCTGTGGCAGGACAGATCAAGACGGCTTGGGATTCTACCATGCTACGCAGAACAACGTGCAGGTGCGAGTTGTGGGTGGGTTATTTCTGGAGTTTAAGTTTTAAATTGCAGGTCAAGAAACTTGCAGAAAGCCAAACATGACATCAGAGGAGATTCATGATCTCCTTACTCATCAACTATGACTTTGCTGAATGTCCCTGGGACCCAGGCAAGAGGATGGCTTGTATGGGGGAAAAAAAATCTCATGCAAATAAGACACTCGTTATACGCTGCTTTCCTTTTGGAGTTGAGGGAGACTCGGAATTGAGTGGGGCAGAGGCTCATCTTGCTACTGAAAACATCACAATGCTGTTTGTATGCTGCTAGCTGGCTGCCTGGCTAGCCTGTCCTTGACTTTACAACTGGCTGCTCTCTTTCTTCAATTCTTGTGTATGTGTATATGGGACGGGGTAGCTACATGCAAGCTTTGTAGAGGAACAATCTTGACCGTCATTCCTCAGACATAACCCAGCCCTCTCCTTTGGTTTATTGCTTTGGAGAGCTTCTCTATTTTTGAGACAAGGTCTCTTATAGACTGGAATCTATCAAGCAGGTTGGGTTGCCTGTCAGAGAGGCCCAGGAATCCACCTATTTCTGCTTACCCATCATTGAGATTACAAGAGTGTATTGCTATGTTCAGCTTTAAAAAAAAAATACGGGATTGAATCCACATCATCACACTTGGTAGGCACACTGTTTACCAACTAAACCATCTCCCTGGCTTCAGGTTGCCTTCTCATACATCTTTATAACTGCTCAGTTTGGGGCATCTACTTTGTTCTCCTCTTCTGGAATGTACCCCACAGGTGTGGATCAGGCCCTCATGCAGACCCTTGTAGACATATGTGCTCTGGTCTTCTTCCCCTTCAAGCTTCTCATCCTGTCAACTGCATGGCCTCTTTTTCCTTCGGGTAGAAACACTCCGGGAATACCTTCATGTGTCCTTGACCCTAACGGTTAATGCTCTAACTGAGCCATGAGTTGTCCCAGCCTCTGAAGCTCACAAAGTCTCAAGAAGCAGAGGCCTTGCAGCTTCCAGTGTTGGTAATAAATTTCAAAGTCATCTGAGCTTTTAGTCAGTATCCTTGTTCCCATGTATCTGCTGGTCCCCGCAGCAGTGGGTGTCACTGACTTAATGAATGGAGGGTAAAAACCACAAAAAGATGACCTCAGGCTTGCAGAGAAGAGATCGTGCTCCTCGTTTTATCTTGCCACCCTTTGAAACGTCACTCAAGTTTCAAAACTAGAAGAAGAAAAGTAAATCAGAGAGAAGAGCTTACAGGCATCCTCAACTGTCCAGGATGACAGCTGTCCCACCTTCCAACTCCTAATGCTTCCCCTTGTGGCATTCTAAAGTCAAGAGCATTGCTACCCTGGGGTCAGGGCTCCGGGGGGGGGGGGGCAGGGCTTCTCTGTTTTGTGACCAATAGTGAGTTCCCCAGAGCTCATATTCATGACAGGCTCATGGTTATTAGACCCTCAAGCATTTGCTCCCCACTCCTGACCACCCATGGACACTAGTCTACCAGAAGGACAGTTGTTAAAGTCTGCGTCGTTTGAAGAGCCATCAACAGGTTGGCGACTCCTACTGCCCCAGGCTCGGATTGGCCCCGTCTTAGCCCTTCTCCATCAGTGATGAGACAAACCTCACAAAATAATTTTACTTGGAGTGGTTTCGTTTTCTGTGGGTTCCCCAGCCATCGCTAAGCCAAGTTCACCTACTCTCACTCCGTTTATCAATCCCCCTCTGCTGCCCTTCTCACATACCAGGTGACATGATTCTAAGACAGTCGTCTCAGCATGGTACTGGGTGTTTTCAGTGCCGTGTGCATTCTGACCTCCACATGCCTCGTGCCCAGTAGACCCACATGCCTCTAGAGCCCCCTGCCTGTTCTTCCTCAACCCCTTGAGAAGGACACTCTTGCTTCAGTCCTAAAACAATACAACCAAAAAAAAAAAAAAAAAAAAAAAAACACTTAGAAAGTATGATAGGGAGGGAGGGAGGAAAAGAGGGAGTAAAAGAGGGAGGGACGGAGGGATGGAGGGATAGAGGGACGGAGGGACGGAGGGACAGAGGGATGGAGGGATGGAGGGACGGAGGGGCGGAGATTAGCTGGCCAGGTAACCTCTGGGGTTGAGCATTATCTTTATGTCTTCATGAGCTGCAAACAGCAACTCCATGAGAATGATAGCATTTACCATTCTAGCGAGGCCATAGCCTAGGCCACAGAGCCAGGACATGACGACAGACATCAGGACCACCGCTATGGCCTTGCGTGACTTTGCAAACTCTGAAGTTAGTGAGACTTGTGATGGCATCCAACTCTCACCCCATGGTTTTGGGAGAAATAAGCAATGACCTTGCTAGTGGGTAAGAGCTCTCCATACGCTTAGTAGCCAGCACCATCGTGATGCAAGCTGCAAGCCGGCGCCTCCACCTCTCCAGCTTTACAGCCACTTGACGGTCACGTGGGCCTTTTTTCCCATGCACAAGAAAGATGCCATTCACTTCTAATTCTTTGCAGACTCCTGCCAGAGTCTTTTTTTTTTATTGTACTCAAACAGCATCATTTCTGTCCTGCGAGCCTAATGAAGGCTTTGGAACTAGCCAAAAAACAATAATAGTTGGCTGTTGTTCATGCACTCTATTTCTATTTAGAGCGACTTCTTTGGGGGATATAGAATGGTTTTGAGTGGCCCTGCTGTACCCGGACTATACAGCGGAAATTAATGTCAAGTGTGACAGTCAATCTCTGGGCCATTTTGGTTTTTTTTTTTTTTAAATATTCTACAAGTGTAATCATTTCTCAAGATCCTATTCATAAGGAAGGTTTAGAGTACTAGCGCCCCTGTCATTTTTATAGGCTAATGGATACTTCTCAATTTAATAACATCTTACATCTGAACTGGCTTTGGCAGTCTCTAAAGTGCCATTCCCCCAAAGCATCTCATCTGCTTCGGTGACATTTCTGTGAAGCAGACACAGAGTTACCTTATGACACGGCGGAACACTGCAGAGCTGAGCCAGTATGTGAACTTATGTGACCAGTGCGGGACCACAGCCCCAACTGGGGCTTGGCGATCGGAGTGATGAACTATTTACCTTCTCACACATGGGCTAATGGGCAGTAAAGGGGGAACAAGACTATGAAAACACAGAAAGGTGAGCTTATGTGCACCCCCATGGTCTGGTCACATGAGGACATGAATAGGCCATGTATTCCTTGGGAGACGAGTTCACTTCCACTGTGGTATCACCAGCTCCATGGCCTTCATCATAGAGAGGGACACTGTCTGAATGTCTGAAGACACACATGGCTGTCACAGATCTGGAGGCTGCCACTGGCGTCTACTGGGTGTAGGCTATCGGCACTGCCAAATGTTCTAAAACAGAGCACAGCACTGCAGTGAAGAATTCTCCAGCCCTGTGGCAAATCCCGGGCTCACAGATTTACCAGCCGGTCACAAGGAGACAGAATGTCCTCTAGAATTATCACATGGTTAGCTTGGGGGACGTCTACGTCTTTCTGTGGCAAGAGGTTATGAATGCCCATAGAATCTCCATGAGCTTTGGTTTCAGAGTGGCCATGAATCTGGCTGCATCAAACCTTGGTCAAGTTACTGTTTTCTCTGGAGTCAGAATGGGGGCTGGTGGCTTTCTGACTGTGACCTCCTCCTATGAGCTGTGTATATTTTGAGTGTGTCTTCCAGAGGTTCGGGTGCTGTTATCATGGTTGCTTTTCTACCCAGAATGGTAATAGGGGAGTGTGTTCCCAGGGTAGCAGATGGAGAAATGATAGGACCTCTACAGGTGAAGCCTGACAAGAGGTTACAAGACTGGCCATATCATCCCTTACTCTGTCTTCCTGTCAGGCTGTGTGCCGGGCCACTCTTGCATGACACTGAGGTGCCTTCAGTCATCAGGTGATGGAGTTAAGGGAGTTATGATGCTACGGTATTTGAACTTATAGCCTTGCCAGTTGTGATGTAAATGAACCTATTTTCTTTATAATTATGCAGTTCCAGGTTCAGCCTTCTAATAACATAAAGCAGTCCAATTCAACCGCCCATCATATCACAGAAATAAACTATTCCAAGACAACGCAAGTCTGCAGAAAACACACTGCTTCGCTGTGCTTGACAATGCCCTGTGAAGTGTGCTTACGTTGCCTCATTTGAAATGATGTCATTCCTGTACAGCTTACTAACCTCAGATCCAAACTCACTCGAAGTTCGAAGCTCTGCTGGAGGGGAAGAGGCAATGGCTCTGTTGAGCCTGAATTTAGATGGCAGCATACACACAAAGGGCAATCACATCGGTGCACACCCCTCTAACCCCAACTCTGGGATTGCAGAGACAGGCGGATCCCTATGAATCGGCAATTTCCAAGTTCAGTGGGAGAAGCACTCTCAAAACGAAGGTAGAGCATGCTTGAGGAAGACACTTGATGGATCTGACTGCCAGCATGCAAGTGTATACATGCCTGCATGCATATACATGCTCAGATGAGCACAGGTGCACACACGTGCGCACACACATGCATTTGCCTGCACTCTCTCACACACATGAACACATGCAGGCATGCACACACTGACAAGAGCTACGGGAATGCATTTGATTATCCCAGCTAAATAAATATACCCTGTTTGGAGCAATGATGTGTCTTATGCCTGATGAAGCCGAAGGAGCCTCCTACCTGGAAACAGCTCACGTGTCCCAAAGTTCATAGTTGGCTACTCTTCTAGATGACAGGATTACGCATTCTCTGTGGTACACAAGCACTTGCATCTCCGATTAGCATGTCAACTGTTTCTTTGTCCCTATACCTACAAAATCTTGTTTCCTAAGATCTTGAGTCAGCTCTAGCCCTTTTCTAGATTAACTTCCTAAATTCCCCTTCCTAGATTCATCTCACAGTTGCAGGAAAAGATGGAAGCGGAAAGTGCCTGCCAGCTTCCAGACAGAATACTTTTCTTGAAAGGCTATAGGCTGTTAAATTGTAATACATTTCTCTTCTCTAATCTCTATGCATTGAACATGTCCAAAATATAAATAGTTATGGCTAGTGTTATTGCCCAGTTCATACCGTTTCCAGTGGGGCATGACTTTTGTGGGTGAAAGTAATCCCCTCCTCTCTGTCTGTATCTGGCCATTACCCACAAGAGCCCTGAAGTAGACCATAATCTTTACCTTCCGCGTTAGCTTGGATTATTTTTGCTCTATGCCCAAGCCTCACTCCCCAAACATAAGAGAAGTTTACTGCAGATGAAAACAGCTAGAAAACTCGGCAGAAGACAATCTCAAGGGGAAACGATCCTTTAGAAAAATGAGAAAGTTAACCAAGCCTTCCTAGGAAAACATAAAAGGAGAAGCACCGGTGGGGGAGAGCGTGCATCACCTGAGGTCCACACCATCCACTCCTATTACAGCCCAAAGCAATCATATTGTTTTATAGCTGCTCTGCTGCCTAGACGGTCTCAGCTCAGCTGCTAATTCAAGTGCCCTTATTGCAAAAACTACTGCCAGCTCTCCCTGGCTCGGGGGGAACAGTCCGAGGAGCAGGGCCATTCCCCATTTCTGAGAGTGAGTTCTTCAGGCTCCAAGTTCAGTTTATTAGTTGTTCTTAAGAGTGGCAGGTGAACCGTGTTGTCCTATAAGCACCTGCCGGAGAAATGGGTTTCTCTCGACGTTTCAATATAGCATCTCTCTTCAGAGGCAAACTTACTCAAAGACGCATGAAGATCAACATGTCCCTGTTACTACACATTGATAATCCAGGTAAAGAAAGGGCTCCCTCTGTTTAGAAAATGACTCCCTGACCTGGTGTCCATAGCTAGGGGTGCTTCCCCAGCTAATTTCAGTAGATGCTAGATGGTTCATGATGGCAGAAAGAGCTGCAAATCTTAAAGACCATCTTTGTAAAGTTTCAGAACATCCTTAGAGGTGGTTCTCCACTTGTGGGCCACAACCCCACAGGGATTGCATAAAACATATCCTGCTTATCAGATATTTACAGTGCAACTCACAACAGTAGCAAAATGACTGGTATGAACTAGTAATGAAAATAGTTTCAAGGTTGGGGATCACCGCAATGTGAGGAACTACCTTAAAGCATAGCCACATCAGGAAGGTTGAGAGCCACCAGTCTATGGTAAACAGCCCAGAGGCAGGGACAGAGATCAACAAAACAAGGTGGGTTGTTGTGTTCTAAGGCTGCCAAGTGTCAAGGGTTGACTTCCCGAAGAGTGAAAGAAGGGGCACGTGTTCTCAGAATCCACAAGCCTAGGCGAGCAAGATAGCTCAGTGCAAGGGCATTCGCTACTGCCAAGACTGATGATCCAGATCTGGTGCCCAGTACGCATGGGGTCAGAGGAAGGAAACAGAGTCCTGCAAGGTATTCTTTGCCCTTCATACATGCATCATGGCACATGTGCATGCGTGTTCATGCTCAGTTAAGCATGCTCATAGACAACATTAATTAATTAATGTTATTTTTAAAAAGAAATCCATATGACTTTTCATCTCTGGGTGTGAGATCTGAGGAGAATTGTTTAATTTCTCATCCGTAAACTAGGGCATGCCCAGGGCGAGTTACTTGAGTTGATGAAGTTGACTTTATCTACAGAAGACCGTTCACATTTTGGTCATTCATTCGACAAATCTTTTTAAGTACCTAGAATTTGGGTGCTGTACTTAGCATTTGGGGTTCAACAATGGGCCAATGAGACAATAATCACATAAAATCACAAAAAACTCACAAAGTTTGCAGTGTATAGAAGGCAGCCAGCAAATATAAGCAATTAATAGTGGTTTTGCAATACCTTGTTATTGGTATTTTTCCCCACCCTAAAGGGAGCCTATATCCCAGAAAGCCTAAGTCTTGACTCCCTGGGCACATTGCTACGGAAATGTGACCGCTTCTTGAGAATCAACCTGGTTTTCTGAGAGTCTTTTCTTTCTTGGATCTTAAGCACTTCTTAAAATATAGTTCTGCTTCTGGTCAGGGAGCCAGGGAACTGAGTGCAACCACTATACTGGGTTGAGGTCCTGCATAAATCCTAATAACCCACCTAGCCCTTCTCAGGGCTCAGCTCTCTAGACAATCTATGCCCTGCCAGCACGGGTGACCCACCCCAATTCCCAAAGCTCTGCTAGGTACAAGATTTTGGCTTTACCGTGACACCCGAGTCCTTCTGTTCTGATAAAGCCATCGCCCTGCTGACCTTTCCTGTGCCCTTTCCGCCCTTTCCGTCCTGTTTGGAGGCAGTGAATGGAGGAGTGAATTGGAGTGTTGACACCAGCTTGTCTGAGTTCTCCCTGGCTCCTGCTGGCTCACCCCATTGTCTGCCTCCACAGATCACAGAGCCAAGTCCTGATAGTTAAAGGGACCCGATACCCGACTCAGTGTCCTCCCTCCTCCCACAGGGACTGGGATGACCAAACGGCTACCTTTTTCCCACTGTATTCCCGCTAATCTCCTTCACATTTCAGACTGCATGCACAGCTATGCTAATTAGCGGAGCCTCCTAAGCTCCGGATTTGGAAGGCATTGAACTAATCTAAAATGATAACACGGACAAAGTGACACATAAGAGCTTGACTACGGATGGAGGCTGGGGTCACAGGCGCTGCTGCTCTGGCCACAGCTGGGGAGCACGGACTTGAAATGTGAGGATACAGCTGTGTCTGGAAGAAGGCTTTAAAGCCATCTATGAGGGGTATGCAATGCCAAGGGACAGGCGGCATGCGCATCTTGTGTGTAAAGATCTAATGCATTGGTCTAGAAAAGCACGCGAGAGCACACACACATACCCATGTACATTGCTGGCTTAGTGGACACTTGCCTATATGAATGCAACCTACATAAATGTAGATTTGTTTTTAAGAGATTGATCAGTTGTTAAGTGTCCTGGCTGCTCTTCTAAAGGACCAGGGTTCGGTTCCCAGCACCTCCATTGCAGCTCACAACCATCTGTAGCTCCTGTCGGAGGGCATTTGACACTCTTTTCTGGCCTCCGCACCCCATTTATGCGGTGCACAGACATACAAGTAAGCAAAATGCCCATACACATGAAATAAAAACAAAATAAATTTTAAATTATGCTATTTTGTATAGTTAAAAATTTAAGCTCTGCCATTTATTATAATTGAAACAAATTCGTTCTTAGGCAGTTTTGCATGTGTACGCAATGTACGGAGACCGCCCCGAGCCCCACTCCCTATCACCCCTGTTCACCCCATCTGCAGTTAACTGTTGAGATAAGGAATCAATAAAACCCAGAGTTGCTGAGTGGAAATAATTGCCAGTTTGGTTGCTGTTTAAAATTACTTTTGTCGTCTAAATCCTTATATTAAAAATATTTCAGTTCGTTTGCAGGTTTGGCTTGTTGGATAGACACAATTTAAAAGTGTATTTGTCTTCATAATAAGTTTACAAAGGATTAGGCTTTCATTGCAGTGTTTTCCAAGTGAATTTTGTTCTTGTTATTTTTTCCTCCTTGTTTCTCACCTCGTCCCTGCCCTCCAAGCGTTCTCGTTCCAGTTCCTAACTCTCGTGAGAGCTGCAGTAGATATGGATGTGTGAGTATCTGGATTCTGCTTTTAAATTCCATTGCTTAGTATAGCTCAGGCTTGGGCTCCAACATTCCAGTGCCCCTGCCTGTTATCCTATGACCTGCTGCTGCACATGCAGATGTGCCTTGCTGATTTTACCATATTAATTATAAGTGACAAATCTGATGCATTTGAATTTTCATTTGGCTTTTCGGACTATAATCACAAAGATGAAAGGGGTAATACAATATGCGCATTGGATCAGGAACTTCCAGATAGCCGAGAGTTAAGTGCGTACAAGTGTCACATCTCCAGAGTTAGGAACTATGGGGTTTGAGTAGAGAACACACACAGGATCATCTCTGCCAAAGCTTGGGAGCTTCTGAGGCTGGGCTTTCCCTCCCTTTAATAATCCCCCACCCCTACCCCGGAGAAAGCAGGCACATGTGAAGATCTCCAATTTAAACCTCACTGTCGGATGAAGCAGAATGGGTAAAGGTATTTACTGCCAACGCTGAAAACCCGAGTTCAATCCTGGGGAGTCACATGGCAGAAGGAGAAAAATAACTTACGCGGGCTGTCCTCTATTCACACACACACACACACACACACACACACACACACACACACACACACATGCACGCACGCATAGAATAAACAATGTGATAAACTCTAAAGTCACATTGAGACAGTGATCTACTTGGAAAGGCTCAAATCCTTCCCTGTTCTGCTTCTATCTGCTAAAGTAAGCCTGAGAAAATGATGATATTTGTTTCCATTGCTTTCAAAAGTCTCTCTAAATAAGACTGACCCAGCGGTTGCATTAAAATAATGCAGCCTTTTAAAAAAGTAAACCTAACACTTCCTTTAGAGAAGCAGTATTTTCCAGCGAGAAATAGACATTAATGTTGTTTACCTTTTACGCATTTGCCTCTTAATTCTCGAGGTAAGATAGTGACACAGTCATTAAACTAAAGGTTTAAAAAGAACCAGCAGCAACAATTGAACCGATACTGTGGCAGCCCAGCTTAGGTTAATGGATCTTTCCTGCACGGGCTGCTGAGAGCCATGAAACATTTCATTTGTAAATCTCCACTTCTCCCTGTTCATTATGAGCGCTTGGCAGGGTGCACGCCCATCTCCTCACTTTCCAGGAAGTGGAAGAAGAAGAGTGGACAGGACTGTGTATCTGGAAACACAGAAACCTCCCGACATGGTGCAGGGTCCTCCCCTCATGAACTCCTCAGGCACAGTGACTGCACAGGTGCCATGCCCAGGTGTGGTGACTGCACAGGTGTCATTCTCAGGCGTGGTCATGCTCAGGTGTGGTGACTGCACAGGTGTCATGCTCAGGTGTGGCCATGCTCAGGTGTGGTGACTGCACAGGTGTCATGCTCAGGTGTGGCCATGCTCAAGTGTAGCGACTACACAAGTGCCATTTTCATTTGCATCAATCCAAAGTCAAGCACTGATTTTTGTTCAATGTGTCTAAGAGGTGTGTCTCTCTTCCCCTTCCCCATAGATTTCTGTCCTCAAACACTCAGATGCCCCACTTGCCTTCAGCCCTGCCTCCTTCCTACCCGGCATCAAGCTTATGAAAGAGACATGCTCAGGAAGACCCCAAGTTCCTCCCTAGCCTTCTGTGAACAGTACTGGTGCGTGATACAAGGCTAGGCCGGCCAAGGTCAACATCCATCTCTTTTTGAGACTGCATCCATCTCTTAACCCCTCACCAGAACAGAAAGAAAATGCTTTTGACTTATGAGGATACCTGTGAGGGATGGGGGGAAGAAATGGGTGTGGCAGGTACAAGGTGGATAGACTAATGGTCAGTGTGCTAACCGTGTCAGAATGCGTGCCGCTGCACACTTCACATAGATCTAGGTTTGTTGTTGTTGTTGTTGTGTGTGTGTCTCTTGGGGTGGAACCCAGGGCTTCATACATGCTCTACCCCGGAACTGTACATCCTATCTTCTTTTTACTTTTTATTTCAAGACAAGGTCACCCTGAGTTTTCCAAGTTGAACTCGAAATCACTCTGAAGCCCAGGCAGGGCCTTAACATTCAGATGGTTCTCCTGCGTCAGCCTCTGAATGAGGCCGAGATGATAGGCCTTGGTGACCAGGCCTGGTTATGAATTATTTCTCAAGAAAGATGTGTTTTTAACAAACAGCTCTGGGTGCAGGGCTGGGAGGTGCAGCTCAGTAGAACATGTGATTATTAGCATCTAGGAAGCGTGGCTCCCCTGCCAGCACACACCCAGAGAAAGCTCCCGTCCCCAAATGAAGCCATGTGGGGAATTGTCTATGACAGAAATCAGTGACGGAAGGTTCTCATTAGTCAATAAAAGTCAGGTCCTAATAGTGTCTAACAGAATTGTCCTAAGGTGATTTTAAGAGCACAAAGCCACTTACCTATGTGAGAGGCAGCACGAAGGAGCTGAGTAACAAACCATCTTATAAGACTGAGAAAAGTGAGTTAACTCCAGACTCCCCCTCTCCCTCCACCAAGGGACTGGAAACTCATCCTCACAAATGCAAAAACTAAAGCTGACCTCTTACTTCTGTTCTGACCGGAGACTCTATCCCAGCTTCCGGAGTTACTTTTTAAAAGCCTACTGTTTTCTTTTATTTATTTCCTACTAACTTGATATCTAAAAATATATATGACTTGGAACAGTCTCCTTCTCTCCATCAGAGCAGAGAATTAATCTGTAGCACTTATCAACTCTCATAAGCCCACCAATTAATGTCTGTCTTTAAATCTGCTGTCCCTGAGTTTCCAGGGGTTCTGTCTCACCAGGGCCCTTTGTTTTTGTGCACCCTAATGCCCGCCCTTGAGGCTGACGCTGTCTACAGACCTAGGATGGACGCGGAAGGCACAATCAGAGCCGCTGAGGGGGCCTAGGTACTCCTCAGGGGATGATAGGGAGAGAGCGTCCCTGTGCGTGAATGCTAGGTCTCTGCTGCTGGCTTGCGAAGTGGAAGAACCTGTAGGTTAATTCTCCACAGATTCAACTAATGGATGGAATTACACACAGCAAACAGAGAAGCCTGTTCTTCCCTCTGCAAACCTGGTGGGGGTCTTGAAATAACAGAGTAGAGTGCCCTCTGGGGGAGATACAGTGCACACCAGGAACAGCCCCAGTGGTGACAAGCAGCTGAAGCTCCCGGAAAGATTCCTTTAAAGGGCCCTCATCCCACAAGCCCTCCCTGCCTCAGCCCATCCTGGGCTGTGTGGCTTCACAATCTTTTTGTCTTCCCTCTCTCTCCTTTGGAAGTTCTCTTGTTTATAAGTGCAGTCCAGGAGAATTAAGGATATACTAATTTAATGACCAGAAATTAAGAAAATACTTTGGAGTTTCCCCTTCTGAAGTGTTTCACCCTGGGTTAGTATTGATTCTCGAGGTAACCCCTCCCCCACTGGATATCTTATATTTTCATAAAATAAATATAAATAAGCAGGGATACTCTTGGCGGTTGGCAGGGGACTGGGGACCAGGAAGCAGACAGGTGCCCAGATTGTGACGTACGTTATAGCCCAAGACACTTTTATTTTTTTTTAAGTGCTAGGGGCCAAGAGAGGCAGAAAACCTGCTGAGGCAAGATTATGCACACTGAAGGCAGACTGCATGGATGTGAATTTAATGTCCCCTACTTCCCGGGGGTGGCCTTCACACGGGTTTGCTCGACAAGGACTATGTCCTCATCCGTAGGGTAATGCCGCCCTTGCTCAGAGACAACACTGCCAAGCAGCTAAAGCCCCTTAGCAATCGGTGATGAACTATAGCAGTAGCTCTAACGGGAAGGCTACTGTTAAAAGGACATTCTCAGGCCATGACGTCTATCTTTGTTGTCGTTTGTATTTTATGGTTGCTGGTGTGGCAGCACCCAAGGGCCTGGGGTTGCTGGGAAAGCCGTCTCTAACACGCACTCCCAGCCCCCAGAACTTAACATCTGGGGACAGTTTCCCTTTTGTGACAATTCTAGCTGGAAGAAAGGTTTATTATTTTATCCTAGGAGTTTGCGTATTATACACACTGTGTGTTAGGAGAAGAAGCAGGTGGTGTCTTATAAAGCGTCATTTGAAGAGACCCTGAGGCTGGGGGAACAACACAGATTTGGGGTGTCAGAACTGGTTGTGGTAAAAACAAAACAAACAAAAAAAACCACTCAGCTACCTTGGTAGCCTGACCTGAACTAGAGGTTTCTGAAGTTTTAATGAATTTTATAATAAGAGCGCTTTACGGAAATGAGTCACAAGTTAAAAACGTCACACAGCTAATGTTTTTGATAATAAAATGATGCGTGTGTTCTTTGTCCCATTGGTAACACACCAGAGTTTTGCTGGAAGGCTTGGTCTATGGAAAGCTATTAACCCGTGACAGCTTAATCTTCAAGATCATCTCAGTCGGAAATGAAATAGAATTTGAATCAGATCCTGGAATCTGAAAGCGTAAAGCGATGGCTCTGTCCTAGGGGAGCATGGGAGATTTAAGCCAGGGGAGCAGACAAGGCAAAGCATGGTGCAAGGCTTCTTGGGTGAGTAAGAATGGCTCAGAGGAAGAGGCTTGTAGGTGATTAATAACTAGGGGATAGCTTGGGGAGCCCCCATCCAATGACAAACTGAATAAACTAACGGCTGACTCGTGTGTGTGTGTGTGTGTGTGTGTGTGTGTGTGTGTGTGTGGCACATGCATGTGTGTGGAAGATGGGTGTCCTCTGTCAGTTTCTGCCTTGTTTCTCTGAGGCAGTGTCTCTCCTACTGAACTTGGAGCCTGCATTTTTTTTTTTTGCTTTGTTTTGTTTTTTTGTTTTTGTTTTTTCAAGACAGGGTTTCTCTGTGTAGCTTTGGTGCCTGTGCTGGAACTAGCTCTTGTAGACTAGGCTGACCTTGAACTCACAGAGATCTGCCTGCCTTTGCCTCCCCAGTGCTAGGATTAAAGGCATGTGCCACCACCGCCCAGCAAGCCCGCCTTTTTTAGTGAGATCAGCAGCCAGCAAGCCCCAGTGATACTCCTGCCTGTGCCCCTCAGTGCTAGAGTTACAGGCATGTTCAAGACTTCACCTAGCTTTAATATAGGTGTAGGGCCCTGAATCAGCAGCACCCCCCCCCCTTAACTGCTGAGCTTTTTCTCTGTCCTGCCTGCCTTGTTTGCTTTGGTTTTATTCACAAAAAAATGATTCACAACTGGTTGAAAGTTTGGAAGCTTAGGGTTGTTTTGTTTGGGGTTTGCTTTGCAGTGGGGAAAACCACAGCAAATAATACTTGGTGGTTGTGAACGAGTCCCCGTGGACACAGAAAGAATGAACAAGGGAAATACTCCACAGTCGCTCGGCGGTGTGTGGTCTGAGCTCAGGGCGTTCGTGTTGACTGAACTCCATACCGCACAGTCGTGGTCTTCTACGGACAGACAGCCAACACAGTGGCCAGTGTCTGCTGGCTGCTTTCTGCGTGTCCCGCGTGAGGCCAGGTGGTTTCTATTTCCAAGCTCCTGCAATCCTCGGGGTGACTCAAAGACATAGGTCGGGTTTCAAACCAGTTGGAAAGGGATCTCTGAGTGACAATGTGGCCAGGGAGAGTCCGCAGTGTCACAGAAGGACTTGGGGATGTGAGCCCCTTTCCACAGAGCAATGTGGCCGGCTCCTCTAAGTCACACACAGGGATAAAAGGAAAAGTGTAAAAATGCACCAGAAAACCTAAGAAGCCACAGAAAGCCTAGAAGGCCCCCTTTCCAGGAGGTGGCACTGGCTGATGAGATGCTAATTATAACGCTAGCTGAAAACAATTAAACACCTCTCTGTGAGTGGAAGACATTATCACTTAAAAAATGGCAACTCAAATATTTTCACACATCGTTATGGACCTGAGGCAGCTTATTTAAATCAAATAAATAGTTAACATTGTGAGAACTTGAACACTTACCAATGTGGATTGATTTCAAAAACATACCGTGTAGTGAGATTAAAAAAAAAAAAAAGTCAGCTCCAGACTGCTATGTGCCTGGCATGGTTTGAATCTGAAGCCTTCCCCAAAGCTCGGGTTTTAAACCCTTGCTTGCCAGCTGGCAGGGTTATTCTGAGAGGCTGGGGAACCTTTAGGAGGTGAGACCTAACTGGCAGAAGTAGGTTAGTAGGGTCACCTTTGAAGGGTTTTCCCAGTCCTGGTTCCCTGAACTCTGCTTCCTGTTCTGCCAGGATGTGAACCGCATCCTGCCTCACGCTCCTGCCGCCGTGACCCCAGCTGCCCCTCCGTGCCTTCTCAGCCACAAATCTTTCCTCTCTTAAGCTGTTTCCATCAGGTATCATGGGACTCAGAAGGAACTAATACATCCAGAATTATGAATCTTTCGATCAAATCTTTAAAATCCAAAGTCATGCGGTAGATTATACATGATTACATGTCCATTCAGAAGGGTCCTGAGCCATGGTGCATGTTGTGGTACACTGACTGCTGGCTGTTCTGACAGGCCCCGGGCTGTCAACAGCCTCCTATAAATCATTCGTTCCTCATTTAAGTCATAGTTGCCTGCACGTGTTCCTGGTTCCTTGTGGTGGCACCAAGGCCTAGCCATTTCTGTCTTTTGGTTCTTGGTTTCCATCTCTTTAGGTGGCAACTGGAATAAAAGACCAAGGGAGAGATGGAATCTTAGAACCTAGCAGTGGCATATTGAGTCCCAGAAGACACAGGCTGTCAGTGCTGGAATGCCACCAGATGGGACAGCACAGCAGAGACTCTGGGTAGCTGGTCCAGGGACCCAGGAAGGAAGGGGTAGATCTCAGTGTTTAGATATTGGATGGAGGGCATGTGGGAATTAATTAGGTCGCTCTCCACTTTGTGTTTAAATGCTCTCTAGCTTCATGAAGAATGCAAGTGTGGAGGGGAACAGAGATGGCTCCGTGCTGCTCGCTACCCTGTCCACGATCCTCAGCTGAGACTGGGCTGACCAGCAAAGGCCCCGTGAGTCCATGACACTATTGTGTAGCCTCTTTAACCAGTAGTGAGGAGGAGGAGGAGGAGGAGGAGGAAAGGAAATTGACAGAGACTGCAGATGGTCCCCGAATCTTACAATATTTAAATCTGGCCTGTAGAAAAGGCTTGTCTGCCACTTGGATCAAAGAAAAGAAAATGTGGTTTGTGTTCAGAAGATCATATGTCCACACTCACTAGACGGCAGCCACCGAGAGCTCACACATGGATCCTTAAAACTTCAGGGCTCCTGCGAGAGCCACCAGGTGAGTAGGACAGTAAGCTGTGACATAGAGGGGAAGCAATTGGCACAAGGTCACAGAGCTGTTCAGAAAGTCACCGTCTTATTCTATGTCTTTAATTATAGTCCCAGTTTGGTTCTCCATTACTGTGAGGAGCCATGGTCGAAGGCAACCTGTGGAGAAGCGGGCTCATTTCAGCTTCCAGGTTCCTCTCCGTCACCCAGGAAGGCAGGAACTAAAGGAGAGGCCAGGGAAGAGTGCTGCCTGCTGGCTTGTTCACCGTGGTTTGCTCAACTTGTTTTCATACCCAACCCAGGCCCCTAGAGGGTGGGCACCACCCACAGTGGATGGGCACTGGAACATTTAATCATTAATCAAGAAAACACCTCACAGACGTGCTCACAGGTCAACCCGATGGGGGCGATTTCTCAATTGCCGCTTCCTCTCCCCAGAGAACCCTGGCTTGCATCAAGCTCACAGAATCGCCCAGCACATTCACTGCTCATCGCTTTCCGATTTGCTTTTAATGTTCAAAGTTTTCTTCTGAAGAAAGTTTTTTCTCTGGATCATGGCAATGAACTAATGAAGGCGCAGTTCATTCTC